>NC_134490.1:32089277-32246777 GCF_040206685.1 Ascaphus truei
GTAAGAGGGGGGGGCTTGAGGAAGGTAAGAGGGGGGGCTTGAGGAAGGTGAGAGGTGGGGGGGGGGTTTGAGGAAGGTGAGAGAGGGGGGGACTTGAGGAAGGTGAGAGAGGGGGGGGCTTGAGGAAGGTGAGAGAGGGGGGGGCTTGAGGAAGGTGAGAGAGGGGGGGGCTTGAGGAGGTGAGAGAGGGGGGGGCTTGAGGAAGGTGAGAGAGGGGGGGCTTGAGGAAGGTGAGAGAGGGGGAGGGTTTGAGGAAGGTGAGAGAGGGGGGGTTTGGTTTGAGGAAGGTGAGAGAGGGGGGGGCTTGAGGAAGGTGAGAGAGGGGGGGCTTGAGGAAGGTGAGAGGGGGGGCTTGAGGAAGGGGGGATTGAGGGGGGGGCTTGAGGAAGGTGAGAGAGAGGGGGGGCTTGAGGAAGGTGAGAGAGGGGGGGGGGCTTGAGGAAGGTGAGAGAGGGGGGGGGGCTTGAGGAAGGTGAGAGAGGGGGGGGGGCTTGAGGAAGGTGAGAGAGGGGGGGGCTTGAGGAAGGTGAGAGAGGAGGGGCTTGAGGAAGGTGAGAGAGGAGGGGCTTGAGGAAGGTGAGAGAGGGGGGCTTGAGAGAGGGGGGGGCTTGAGGAAGGTGAGAGAGGGGGGGCTTGAGGAAGGTGGAGAGAGGGGGGGCTTGAGGAAGGTGAGAGAGGGGGGGCTTGAGGAAGGTGAGAGAGGGGGGGCTTGAGGAAGGTGAGAGGAGGGGGGGCTTGAGGAAGGTGAGAGAGAAGGGGGGGCTTGAGGAAGGTGAGAGAGAGGGGGGGCTTGAGGAAGGTGAGAGAGAGGGGGGGGCTTTGAGGAAGGTGGAGAGAGGGGGGGGCTTGAGGAAGGTGAGAGAGAGGGGGGGGCTTGAGGAAGGTGAGAGAGGGGGGGCTTGAGGAAGGTGAGAGATAGGGAGGGGGGGGGGCTTGAGGAAGGTGAGAGAGAGGGGGGGGGGCTTGAGGAAGGTGAGAGAGGGGGGGCTTGAGGAAGGTGAGAGAGGGGGGGGGGCTTGAGGAAGGTGAGAGAGGGGGGGGGCTTGAGGAAGGTGAGAGAGGGGGGGATTGAGGAAGGTGAGAGAGAGAAAGGGGGGGCTTGAGGAAGGTGAGAGAGAGAGGGGGGCTTGAGGAAGGTGAGAGAGATGAGGGGGTCTTGAGGAAGGTGAGAGAGGGGGCTTGAGGAAGGTGAGAGGAGGGGGGGCTTGAGGAAGGTGAGAGAGAGGGGGGGGGGCTTGAGGAAGGTGAGAGAGAGGGGGGGCTTGAGGAAGGTGAGAGAGGGGGGGCTTGAGGAAGGTGAGAGAGGGTGGGATTGAGGAAGGTGAGAGAGGGTGGGATTGAGGAAGGTGAGAGAGGGGGGGGCTTGAGGAAGGTGAGAGAGGGGGGGGCTTGAGAAGGTGAGAGAGGGGGGGCTTGAGGAAGGTGAGAGAGAGGGGGGGGCTTGAGGAAGGTGAGAGAGGGGGAGGTTTGAGGAAGGTGAGAGAGGGGGGGGTTGGTTTGAGGAAGGTGAGAGAGGGGGGGGGCTTGAGGAAGGTGAGAGAGGGGGGGGCTTGAGGAAGGTGAGAGGGGGGGGCTTGAGGAAGGGGGGATTGAGGGGGGGGCTTGAGGAAGGTGAGAGAGAGGGGGGCTTGAGGAAGGTGAGAGAGGGGGGGGGGCTTGAGGAAGGTGAGAGAGGGGGGGGGGCTTGAGGAAGGTGAGAGAGGGGGGGGGGCTTGAGGAAGGTGAGAGAGGGGGGGGGCTTGAGGAAGGTGAGAGAGGAGGGGCTTGAGGAAGGTGAGAGAGGAGGGGCTTGAGGAAGGTGAGAGAGGGGGCTTGAGAGAGGGGGGGGGCTTGAGGAAGGTGAGAGAGGGGGGGCTTGAGGAAGGTGAGAGAGGGGGGGGCTTGAGGAAGGTGAGAGAGGGGGGGGATTGAGGAAGGTGAGAGAGGGTGGGATTGAGGAAGGTGAGAGAGGGTGGGATTGAGGAAGGTGAGAGAGAGAAAGGGGGGGCTTGAGGAAGGTGAGAGAGAGGGGGTGGGCTTGAGGAAGGTGAGAGAGAGGGGGGGGCTTGAGGAAGGTGAGAGAGAGGGGGGGCTTGAGGAAGGTGAGAGAGAGGGGGGGGCTTGAGGAAGGTGAGAGAGAGGGGGGGCTTGAGGAAGGTGAGAGAGAGGGGGGGGGGCTTGAGGAAGGTGAGAGAGAGGGGGGGGGGGGCTTGAGGAAGGTGAGAGAGGGGGCTTGAGGAAGGTGAGAGAGGGGGGGGCTTGAGGAAGGTGAGAGAGGGGGGGGGCTTGAGGAAGGTGAGAGAGGGGGGATTGAGGAAGGTGAGAGAGAGAAAGGGGGGGCTTGAGGAAGGTGAGAGAGAGAGGGGGGGCTTGAGGAAGGTGAGAGAGAGAGGGGGGGCTTGAGGAAGGTGAGAGAGGGGGCTTGAGGAAGTGAGAGAGAGGGGGGGCTTGAGGAAGGTGAGAGAGAGGGGGGGGGGGGCTTGAGGAAGGTGAGAGAGAGGGGGGGCTTGAGGAAGGTGAGAGAGGGGGGGGCTTGAGGAAGGTGAGAGAGGGTGGATTGAGGAAGGTGAGAGAGGGTGGGATTGAGGAAGGTGAGAGAGGGTGGGATTGAGGAAGGTGAGAGAGAGAAAGGGGGGGCTTGAGGAAGGTGAGAGAGAGGGGGGGGCCTTGAGGAAGGTGAGAGAGAGGGGGGGGCTTGAGGAAGGTGAGAGAGAGGGGGGGCTTGAGGAAGGTGAGAGAGAGGGGGGGGCTTGAGGAAGGTGAGAGAGAGGGGGGGCTTGAGGAAGGTGAGAGAGAGGGGGGGCTTGAGGAAGGTGAGAGAGAGGGGGGGGGGGCTTGAGGAAGGTGAGAGAGAGGGGGGGGGGCTTGAGGAAGGTGAGAGAGGGGGGGCTTGAGGAAGGTGAGAGAGGGGGGGCTTGAGGAAGGTGAGAGAGGGGGGGCTTGAGGAAGGTGAGAGAGGGGGGGATTGAGGAAGGTGAGAGAGAGAAAGGGGGGGCTTGAGGAAGGTGAGAGAGAGAGGGGGGCTTGAGGAAGGTGAGAGAGAGAGGGGGGCTTGAGGAAGGTGAGAGAGGGGGCTTGAGGAAGGTGAGAGAGAGGGGGGGCTGAGGAAGGTGAGAGAGAGGGGGGGGGGGCTTGAGGAAGGTGAGAGAGAGGGGGGGCTTGAGGAAGGTGAGAGAGAGGGGGGGGGGGGCTTGAGGAAGGTGAGAGAGAGGGGGCTTGAGGGAGGTGAGAGAAAGAGGGGGGGGCTTGAGGAAAGTGAGAGAAAGAGAGGGGGGCTTGAGGAAGGTGAGAGAGAGAGAGAGGGGCTTGAGGAGGTGAGAGAGGGGGGGCTTGAGAAAGGTGAGAGAGAGAGGGGGGGCTTGAGAAGGTGAGAGAGAGGGGGGGGGCTTGAGGAAGGTGAGAGAGAGAGGGGGGGGCTTGAGGAAGGTGAGAGAGAGGGGGGGCTTGAGGAAGGGTGAGAGAGAGGGGGGGCTTGAGGAAGGTGAGAGAGAGGGGGGGCTTGAGGAAGGTGAGAGAGAGAGGGGGGGCTTGAGGAAGGTGAGAGAGAGAGGGGGGGGCTTGAGGAAGGTGAGAGAGAGGGGGGGGGCTTGAGGAAGGTGAGAGAGAGAGGGGGGCTTGAGGAAGGTGAGAGAGAGAGAGGGGTGTCTTGAGGAAGGTGAGAGAGAGAGAGAGAGGGGGGCTTGAGGAAGGTGAGAGAGAGAGAGGGGCGGCTTGAGGAAGGTGAGAGAGAGAGGGGGGCTTGAGAAAGGTGAGAGAGAGGGGGGGCTTGAGGAAGGTGAGAGAGAGGGGGGGCTTGAGGAAGGTGAGAGAAAGGGGGGCTTGAGGAAGGTGAGAGAGAGGGGGGGCTTGAGGAAGGTGAGAGAGAGAGGGGGGCTTGAGGAAGGTGAGAGAGAGAGGGGGGGGGCTTGAGGAAGGTGAGAGAGAGAGAGGGGGGTTTGAGGAAGGTGAGAGAGAGGGGGGCTTGAGGAAGGTGAGAGAGAGGGGGGCTTGAGGAAGGTGAGAGAGAGGGAGAGGGGCTTGAGGAAGGTGAGAGAGAGGGGGGGGGCTTGAGGAAGGTGAGAGAGAGGGGGGGGGCTTGAGGAAGGTGAGAGAGGGGGGGCTTGAGGATGGTGAGAGAGAGAGAGAGGGGGGCTTGAGGAAGGTGAGAGAGGGGCTTGAGGAAGGTGAGAGAGAGAGAGAGAGAGGGGGGCTTGAGGAAGGTGAGAAAGAGAGAGGGGGGCTTGAGGAAGGTGAGAGAGAGGGGGGGCTTGAGGAAGGTGAGAGAGAGGGGGGGCTTGAGGAAGGTGAGAGAGAGAGGGGGGGCTTGAGGAAGGTGAGAGAGGGGCGGCTTTGAGGAAGGTGAGAGAGAGAGGGGGGCTTGAGAAAGGTGAGAGAGAGGGGGGCTTGAGGAAGGTGAGAGAAAGGGGGGCTTGAGGAAGGTGAGAGAGAGGGGGGGCTTGAGGAAGGTGAGAGAGAGAGGGGGGGCTTGAGGAAGGTGATAGAGAGAGAGAGAGAGAGAGGGGGGGGCTTGAGGAAGGTGAGAGAGAGAGGGGGGGGACTTGAGGAAGGTGAGAGAGAGAGAGAGGGGGGTTTGAGGAAGGTGAGAGAGGGGGGCTTGAGGAAGGTGAGAGAGAGGGGGGGCTTGAGGAAGGTGAGAGAGAGGGAGAGGGGGCTTGAGGAAGGTGAGAGAGAGAGGGGGGGCTTGAGGAAGGTGAGAGAGAGAGAGAGAGAGAGAGGGGGGGGCTTGAGGAAGGTGAGAGAGAGAGGGGGGGGCTTGAGGAAGGTGAGAGAGAGGGGGGGTTTGAGGAAGGTGAGAGAGGGGGGCTTGAGGAAGGTGAGAGAGAGAGGGGGGGCTTGAGGAAGGTGAGAGAGAGGGGGGCTTGAGGAAGGTGAGAGAGAGGGGGGGCTTGAGGAAGGTGAGAGAGAGAGGGGGGACTTGAGGAAGGTGAGAGAGAGAGGGTGGGGCTTGAGGAAGGTGAGAGAGAAGGGGGGGGGCTTGAGGAAGGTGAGAGAGAGAGAGGGGGCTTGAGGAAGGTGAGAGAGAGAGAGGGGGGCTTGAGGAAGGTGAGAGAGAGGGGGGGCTTGAGGAAGGTGAGAGAGAGAGAGGGGGGGCTTGAGGAAGGTGAGAGGGGGGGCTTGAGGAAGGTGAGAGAGAGAGAGAGGGGGGGCTTGAGGAAGGTGAGAGAGGGGGCTTGAGGAAGGTGAGAGAGAGGGGCGGCTTGAGGAAGGTGAGAGAGAGAGAGAGAGGGGGGGGGGGCTTGAGGAAGGTGAGAAAGAGAGAGGGGGCTTGAGGAAGGTGAGGAAGGTGAGAAAGAGAGAGGGGGGCTTGAGGAAGGTGAGAGAGAGAGGGGGCTTGAGGATGGTGAGAGAGAGGGGGGGGGCTTGAGGAAGGTGAGAGAGAGGGGGGGGGGCTTGAGGAAGGTGAGAGAGAGAGGGGGGGGGCTTGAGGAAGGTGTGAGATAGAGGGGGGGGGCTTGAGGAAGGTGAGATAGAGAGGGGGGGCTTGAGGAAGGTGAGGGAGAGAGAGGGGGGGCTTGAGGAAGGTGAGAGAGAGAGAGGGGGGGCCTGAGGAAGGTGAGAGAGAGAGGGGGGGCCTGATGAAGGTGAGAGAGGGGGGGGCTTGAGGAAGGTGAGAGAGAGAGAGGGGGGCTTGAGGAAGGTGAGAGGGGGGGCTTGAGGAAGGTGAGAGAGAGAGAGAGAGAGGGGGGGGCTTGAGGAAGGTGAGAGAGAGAGAGGGGGGCTTGAGGAAGATGAGAGGGGGGGCTTGAGGAAGGTGAGAGAGAGAGAGAGGGGGGGGCTTGAGGAAGGTGAGAGAGAGAGAGAGAGAGAGAGGGGGCTTGAGGAAGGTGAAGAGAGAGAGGGGGGCTTGAGAAAGGTGAGAGAGAGAGGGGGAGCTTGAGGAAGGTGAGAGAGAGAGAGGGGCGGCTTGAGGAAGGTGAGAGAGGAGGGGGGGGCTTGAGGAGGTGAGAAAGAGAGAGGGGGGCTTGAGGAAGGTGAGAGAGAGAGGGGGGGGCTTGAGGAAGGTGAGAGAGAGGGGGGGCTTTGAGGAAGGTGAGAGAGAGAGGGGGGGCTTGAGGATGGTGAGAGAGAGGGGGGGGGGCTTGAGGAAGGTGAGAGAGAGAGGGGGGGCTTGAGGAAGGTGAGAGAGAGAGAGAGAGGGGGGGGGCTTGAGGAAGGTGAGAGAGAGAGAGGGGGGGGTTGAGGAAGGTGAGAGAGAGGGGGGCTTGAGGAAGGTGAGAGAGAGGGAGAGTGGGCTTGAGGAAGGTGAGCAGAGAGGGGGGGCTTGAGGAAGGTGAGAGAGAGGGGGGGCTTGAGGAAGGTGAGAGAGAGGGGGGGGCTTGAGGAAGGTGAGAGAGAGAGGGGGGACTTGAGGAAGGTGAGAGAGAGAGGGTGGGCTTGAGGAAGGTGAGAGAGAAGGGGGGGGCTTGAGGAAGGTGAGAGAGAGAGAGGGGGCTTGAGGAAGGTGAGAGAGAGAGAGGGGGGCTTGAGGAAGGTGAGAGAGAGGGGGGCTTGAGGAAGGTGAGAGAGAGAGGGGGGCTTGAGGAAGGTGAGAGGGGGGGCTTGAGGAAGGTGAGAGAGAGAGAGAGAGAGAGGGGGGCTTGAGGAAGGTGAGAGAGAGAGAGAGAGAGGGGGCTTGAGGAAGGTGAGAGATAGGGGGGGCTTGAGAAAGGTGAGAGAGAGAGGGGGAGCTTGAGGAAGGTGAGAGAGAGAGAGGGGCGGCTTGAGGAAGGTGAGAGAGAGGGGGGCTTGAGGAAGGTGAGAAAGAGAGAGGGGGGCTTGAGGAGGGTGAGAAAGAGAGAGGGGGGCTTGAGGAAGGTGAGAGAGAGAGAGGGGGCTTGAGGAAGGTGAGAGAGAGAGAGAGGGGGGGGTGCTTGAGGAAGGTGAGAGAGGGGGGGGGGCTTGAGGAAGGTGAGAGAGAGGGGGGGGGCTTGAGGAAGGTGAGAGAGAGAGAGAGAGAGAGAGAGAGAGAGAGAGGGGGGGGGCTTGAGGAAGGTGTGAGAGAGAGAGAGGGGGGGGCTTGAGGAAGGTGAGATAGAGAGGGGGGGGGCTCGAGGAAGGTGAGGGAGAGAGGGGGGGGCTTGAGGAAGGTGAGGGAGAGAGAGGGGGGGCTTGAGGAATGTGAGAGAGAGAGGGGGGGCCTGATGAAGGTGAGAGAGAGAGGGGGGCTTGAGGAAGGAGAGTGAGAGAAAGGGGGGGCTTGAGGGAGGAGAGAGAGAGGAGAGAGAGGGGAGGTTGTGTGAGGGGGAGGTGAATGAGGGGGAGGTGAATGAGGGGTGGAGGGAGGGGTTTGTGGGGGGGTGGGAGAGGAGGGAGGGGGGGGTGGGAGAGGAGGGAGGGGGTGGTGGGGGGGTGGAGAGGAGGGAGGGGGTGGTGGGGGGTGGGAGAGGAGGGAGGGGGTGGTGGAGGGGTGGGAGAGGAGGGAGGGGGTGGGGGGGGGGGGGGTGGGAGAGGAGGGAGGGGGTGGGGGGGGCGGGTGAGAGAGAGAGGGGGGGCCTGATGAAGGTGAGAGAGAGAGAGGGGGGGCTTTAGGAAGGAGAGGGAGAGAAAGGGGGGGGGGAGCTTGAGGAAGGAGAGAGAGGGAGAGAGAGGGGAGGTTGTGTGAGGGGGGAGGTGAATGAGGGGGGAGAGTGGGGGAAGGAGGGAGGGGTTGGTGGGGGGGTGGGAGGGTGGGAGAGGAGGGAGGGGGTGGGAGAGGAGGGAGGGGGGGTGGTAGAGGGGGAAAGAGTGGGAAAGTGGGAGGGAGAGGAGGGTGAGTGGGGATGGAAAGTGGGATAGTGAGGGGGGAGGGAAAGTGGGAGCGTGAGGAGGGACGGGGAGTGGGAAAGTGGGAGGGAGAGTGGAATGTGGGAGCATGAGGGGGAGGGAGAGTGGGAGCGTGAGGGGGGAGGGAGAGTGGAAAAGTGGATCGTGAGGGGGGAGGGAAAGTGGGAGCGTGAGGGGGAGGGAAAGTGGAAACGTGAGGGGGGAAAGGGGAAAGTGGGAGCGTGAGGGGGGAGGGAAAGTGGGAGCGTGAGGGGGGAGGGAAAGTGGGAGCGTGAGGGGGGAGGGAAAGTGGGAGCGTGAGGGGGGAGGGAAAGTGGGAGCGTGAGGGGGGAGGGAAAGTGGGAGCGTGAGGGGGGAGGGAAAGTGGGAGCGTGAGGGGGGAGGGAAAGTGGGAGGGGGAGTGGGGGCGTTAGGGTAGAGGGAGAGTGGGAAAGTGGGAGGGAGCGTGGGAAAGTGTGAGGGGGGAGGGAGAGGGAGAGTGAGCGGGGGGGAGGGAGCGTGGGAAAGTTGGAGGGAGAGTGGGAAAGTTGGAGGGAGAGTGGGAAAGTTGGAGGGAGAGTGGGAAAAGTTGGAGGGAGAGTGGGAAAGTTGGAGGGAGAGTGGGAAAGTTGGAGGGAGAGTGGGAAAGTTGGAGGGAGAGTGGGAAAGTGGGAGTGTGAGGGGGAGGGAGAGTGGGAAAAGAGAAGAGGAAAGAGGGGAGAAGTTGGTAGAATGAGCGGGTGTGGGAGACTGCGTCTTTGCTAAATATTGGCAGGGAAATTATTGTACATAGTGGTTTGGCAGCATTTGTACTCTCAACAGTGGTGTTATGTTCCAGCTTGTGGGAACACCAATAGGTTTGTCGATTTAGTACCAAAATTAAAACAAAGACTGTGTCCCTGTATTGGTTGGACGTACGCAGATCAGCGTGGACTTCTGACATGTACATGTACTTCCTACACACCCCACCCCCATACACCAACCCCCACCCCCCCCACACACTCACGCAGGCACGTGTGCCCCCCCCCCCCCACGCATGCGTGTCCCCCCCACGCATGCTCATCCTCCTTACAGTATTGTCATGTAAATGTTACATTCCAATACATGTAGAAAGACATACAGTGTGTGTGTGTATGTATCTGGGATCTGACTAATATCTGATATATACACACACTGTATATCTATATATGACACTGGGATCTGACTGCAAACTTACAATAGCCTATGCATGTCAGTGTTACAATGCATTTAATGTGAATTCGTACAGAGCACATCAGATCATTACCTAGCTGCAGCTATGGGAGGATGGGTGTGCTTACCAAAGCTTTGCGCTGATTGCCTGGGTATCATGGCATTTTACATAAGCGCTTCTGGGTCTTGTAGTTTATCTATCTGTAAATGATATACTTTTAAAAGAGGCGCAGTACTACAACTCCAGAAGCCCCTGCAGAGAAGTGAGATCACATGACAAATAGGTGCAGCCTGAAACACAGGCACCAGGAGTGGATTTTTAGGGATTTGTCCACCCCTGCGGCGGCCATAAGTAATGTTTTGTAGCTGCTTAAAATGAAAGTATTTAGTCAGTTCTGTTAGACATCTAGAAATGAAGATGGTCTTCCAGCTGGATTATTCTCTGACTTCTTTTGTGGCATGCTTACGTAGGTGCCTGATGATCCGCAGATAGAGGGTGCCAGTGTTCTCTCACACAAGCCTTTTAAGCTTTTTCAATTGTCCCAAGATTCTATGCATGACGTTTTACCCTTTCACTGCCAGATGGACAAGGAACACATTGCTTTGTGGTAAAGGCTGTCACAGTAAAGGAATTAAAAAAAATGCTTGGGTTACATTATACTATCCTAAATATCAATGACACCAAAGGCTCTAGTAGGGTTTGAGGGTTTTATAAATGATGCGAAAGTTGGTTCTTATCTGTCATCAAATTCTATGTTTCTATCTCTAGAAAACGGGTTTATTTTTGTCTCCCCGCCTTTGGATATGACCCCTTGTATCTTCCTGAAATCATAGGAGATTTGCTGCCCCAAGCTAGGGATGGGTCTGTTGCTAGTTTCTATTGCCACAGAGAGACATCCAGAGTAGGGAAAAGTTCCTTTTTTAATACTGGTTTTTTTTTTATCCCCGTTCCCTCTTAGTGATCGTTTAGGTTTTGTATCCAGCACCCTAAAAAAAATTGGGGGTTCTGGTTTTGGAAGTCTGAGCGCCTCCTTCCTTTCACTTCCTCCTAAAACTGACCCTCTGTGGGAGAAGACCTTCTCACTGGCCACGCGTTCTTGATCCCGGCTGCAAAAATGGCGAGCGGCGGGGGCAGCTGTAAGTCTAACTCAAACAGCTGGAGCAAGTCTCAGGAGAAACTTCCTGTGCACGTAAGTGAAACAGTCATTCAACATGTAACTATGTGTGTGTTTAACTTAAACCCCTTCACTGCCAGAGGGGTTTGCAGTCCTGCCCTGGCAGTGACGAGCTTTTAAATGAATTGCCTGTCCATATATAATCACGGAATTGAACCACCGCTAAAGAAACTCGCGTCTCGTTTTAGGTAGAGGACGCGCTGTCCTACCTGGACCAGGTGAAGATCCGCTTCGGCAGCGACCCGGCCACCTATAATGGATTTTTGGAAATCATGAAGGAGTTTAAATCTCAGAGGTATGCAGAGCGGTTATCAAAATGCTTCCGCTTCTCACGTGGGAAGTGCCCAGGAAGAGGACGACATGTATTTCCAGATATATCGTTCAGCAAGAGCGAACTAACTGTATACTCCCGAATCCTGATCACAGCTTTCTTATGCCAAGAATGTGATTGGTTAGAGGAGCAGGCAGAGGACACACCAAGCATTGTTCTAGATTTCTTCACATCCGCGCTATGTTACTTTATATCCGGTTTGACACTCCTGTGTAAAGGTCACCGTTATCACATAAGAGATAATTGCAACCAATTCTGTTCCGTTTTTATAGCACCAATCACTGCTAACATACCGACAGGTTATCCTACCAATGCTTGAGAGGGTGGGGATAAGGGTAGAGGAAACATTTGGTTCATAAACACTCCCCTATTCAGAGGCTCCAAAGAAACAAGCAGCCATTTCTTTGCTTTGCGCATAGTTACATTTGTTTCAGGAACCCCAATACATTTTTTTGGTTCTTTACAAAGTGTTGGTATTTGTTCAGCTGCCAGAGATGGTCCCTTTAACTCATTCTGCATTTCCCTGTATACATTGCTTTCCCTAAAAACATAGCCAGTCTTTTTATAAATGTATTCCCTGAATCTGCCATCAGTCTCCAAGGGTAGTAAATGCCACATTGTGACTGCCCCGTCCTCTTAACGCGGCCTCTTGCCTAGTATTTGTGTTTCTAAATGCAGCAGTTCCTTGCCTTTATGGGAATGCAATTATCTAAGCTGCAGATCGATGAGCAAAGATCTTGCTTCCCAGGGCAAGCAATATGGCTGCTTATTTCAAGTGGAAGTGGTGTAGGTTCGAAGTGATTGTTATAGCCGGGCCAAGAAAGCTTAATACACAACAATGCAGTATTATTTAATACTGCACAACTGATTTATTTAAAAAAACAAAAAAAACACCACTTTGTGATAGAAAAATGAGCAGGATTATGGCGTTGCTACTTACGTGATGGGGTCCCCGGAGTGCCAGACCCCATGAGGTAGTAGCTACGTCTAATAGGCACACAGAGGGTTCAGAGACCCTTTCCATTGCTGCTGGTGAAAACTCCAGAACTTGTATAGTGTTGCACAAGACCCCTCCCCAACAGGTAAGGTTTTCAGGATATCCCTGCTTCAGCACAGGTGGCTGAACCTTTGATTGAGCCACCTGTGCTGAAGCTGGGATATCCCAATGATAAACCTGACCTTTTGGGGGGTGTCTTGGGGACTGGAGTTGAGCACCCTTGGTGTAAGCTTTTCAGTGCCACAGAAAACAGCTCTTGTCTTGTATGTTTCAGTATTGACACTCCCGGGGTAATCCGACGAGTCTCCCAGCTGTTTCACGAGCACCCGGATCTCATGCTCGGCTTCAACGCCTTCCTGCCGCTTGGATACAAAATCGAGCTGCCGAAAAACGGGAAGGTGATGGTGCCGGCCTCGCTGACCAGTCCGGTATGCTCCAAACATCGGCATGAAAAAGTTCATTGGAGTATAAGAAAAGGGTGGAAACGCAAGAAGGCAAAGAGTGAAATAGTTTCAGGGCAGGGAGTATCATTTATATGTAACTGTCGTCTTGAAATCACAGCCATGCCAGGTTTTGGGGTAGTTCATCCAATCCCAGATGAGTGGTGCACACGTTATCGCTACGTGACTGTTTATTCTCCCAAACTGGCTTGGCTGGGATTCCCTTTAGAAGAGGATTAAGAAACGCTGATTTTATATAACATATATATGCATGGAACCAATTTCATTTTAAAGGAGCACTTTTGGCGACGCCTTTTTATGGGTTTACAAAATAAATAATAGGATTGAAGCAGGGTGTCTCCGGCGCTGAACCGCGTTGATTTCAGATCCGGGGAGCCCTTGCTCACTGAGATACTGACCTCTGGCAGTGCTGCTGTTATCTCTGTGCAGTTTAAAGCTCCTTCGTCATGCAGGCCAATTGGAAGACACGAGGGATGACTTTGCGTCTTCCTATTGGCCCCGCGGGCATTTTAACCCGCCTTATTGAACGCCCAGTTGGGGGGCCCTACCTACGGAGGTAAGTATCTTAGGAAGCAGGGGGTCCCCGATGCCGAAATCAACACGGTTCAGCCCCGGGGACTCCCTGCTTCCATCCTATTTAAATAATAAATAAATAAAAGTTGCCAAGGGTGCTGCTTTAAAGGGTGAAAATAATGCGAATTCCATTTGTGCACAAAAGAACGTGAATAACCAGGAGCAAAGGACAGTGCTTGACAAATTAGCACAAAAAAGAGGAAGTAAATACAATTTCTTAAAATAAAAAGGATATTTTGGCTTTAAATAGGAGCTTTAAAGCGGCAATCCCCCTCAGAGGCCTTTAACTCCTATAATGTTGGTATCTTTCCTCTTGAGCGTGTCCTGCCCTCTCGTTAACCTATGGTTTTCTGATTCGCTAGCACAGTAACCTTTAGCCTGCACAGGGATTCAAGTGGGACTCCATTTTAACCTCCCGTATACTTCCTATTTCAAGTGCTTATATCTCCTGAACAGAGCATTGTATTTAAGAAATAAAAACGGTGCTGGAAAGGGAAGGAAGATACCTTTAAAGTAATTATGTGCAAAGAACAAACTGGCCATCAGCGTAAACTGTGGCTTTAATCTTAATAAGAAAGGACAGGTAGCCAAGTATGTTAATTGTCACTGTGAAAAAAACAAACCAAATTTGGATGATTGCGACTTGCCCATCACCTGTGTCCCCAGGTTTCTTCAGATGTTGCCACCAGCGCCCTGCCCAGCAGCCGGATGTCCCTTCCGCCCGCTCCTGAGAATTCGCACAGCGAACATGCGGAGGAGACCCGGCCGCAGGATAAAGAGAAGGGCCAAGTACCTCCCGAGTCTGACTCCGTAGAATTCAACAACGCCATCAGCTACGTCAATAAAATCAAAACGCGCTTCCTGGACCGGCCTGAAATCTACAGATCCTTCCTGGAAATACTCCACACTTACCAGGTAAAGAGGCATGTCTGTCGGTGTATTACATGGAGACTTCTCCACCTCTACAGGCGTGTCTGTTACCTGTATAATGCAGGTGGGTACTCCAGATAACAGGGGTGCCCAATGCAGTGAGTCCTGTCCATTCAGTTCCTTCCCCTCATACAGAGGTAACAGGAAGGGTTCACAGCTTTAGTGTTAGGACCTGCATTTTGGTTTACCTTGACGTTTGGTATGCAGGCTTACGACGCTTTGGCCAAAGGGTTTAACTAAAAAACCAAGTAATTACTATTATTATTCAAGTTTTTAAACTTTATATTTATTACCATATGTTAACACAGATACCCAGCAAGCTCAAACTCCCACACCCACCACAAAGTGAATATATTTATGTCAACCAGAGAGCTACTGAGTGTGGCAATTGTATATAACAAGAGACAGGGGGTGCCCAATGCTGCATCCAATTGACAAAACATATAAAGTAAAATACTTCAATAATAATAATTGGTTATTTAGTTAACCCTTTGGCCAAAGGCGTCATAAGCCTGCATACCAACGTCAAGGTATAACCAAAATAATGCAGGTCCTACACTACACTGTGAACACTTCCTTTTACCTCTGTGAGAGGGGAAACCATAATGGGTCTTGTTCCTGCAGCAAGTGAAATGACCTTCCAAGTAAAAGGGTGAAGGAGGAGGAGTGAGCTCTGGGGGGAGGTGCCACAGCCTCCCAAGAGACTATACTCTTATATTTACTTTATATGTTTTGTCAATTGGATGCAGCATTGGGCACCCCCTGTCTCTTGTTTTATTACCATATGTTTTGACAATTTGATGTAGCATTGGGCACCCCTGTCTTCTGTTGTATACATTTGTCACGCTTAGTAGCACTCATTTTGGCATAAATATATATTCATGATGTGGTGGATGTAGGAGTTTGAGCTATCTGGGAATATGTGGGTACTCCAGATACTCGGTGATATGTCCAGAGTTCTTTATCTCTCATCTCCCACCATACAACTTTGGGCGGGGGTGGGGGGTGGTTTTGAAGAGGTTCATATATATGCAGTGTTCGACAAACCTATACATTTGCTCGCCCCGGGCGAGTGGATTTAACCCCCGGGCAAGTAAATATTGGCCCAAGCAGCACACGTTTGGTACTAGGTGGTGAGTAGATTTTTTGGTGATTTGTCAACCACTGTATATATGCATATAAATACTTTTTGGTAAATGTGTAGAAAGTTATTTCTTGTGTATGTATGTATATATTATATATCCATCTGATCTATTTCTATAACTTTTTAGTATATTTCTTCCCGTTCTTTCCCCCCCCCTGTTATAGAAGGATCAGCTGAACCCAAAAGGCCGCCCCTTCCGCGGGATGTCGGAGGAAGAGGTATTCACCGAAGTGGCCAACCTGTTCCGGGGGCAGGAGGACCTCCTCTCCGAATTCGGACAGTTCCTCCCGGAGGCGAAGCGATCATTGGTATGAGAGTATACAGTGATTCCTGGAAGTTGAACAGTAAATTTATTTCTGGAAGAAAGGGGGGGGTGGGGGGTGAAAGCCCAAAACACACAATCTAGACTAAAATGTACTCTGATTTAACGCTGCAACCATTTGTTATTTTCAGACCATATCCCACACTTCTGAACTGTCAAGCCCAATTAAAGGGTTACCCCCACCTAAGACCAAAGTGTAATAATAGCAGTGATCTGTTTAACAGGTCACATCTGGGCAATTGATGCTTTATCAAAATCAGACATAAGCATTTTACAATAATTTGTTAAAGTTAGTTTGAAAACACGATGCGCTGAGACTTGGGAGCAGTTTGATTTTCCTCTGGCAGCTCCCTTCTGTGCGATAACACTGTGTTCAACAAGAGTTTGTACATTTAAAGCTCCCTCCCATCTCCCCCCTCCCTCCCATCTATCTCCCCCCTCCCTCCCATCTATCTCCCCTCTCCCTCCCATCTATCTCCCCCCTCCCTCCCATCTATCTCCCCCCTCCCTCCCATCTATCTCCCCCCTCCCTCCCATCTATCTCCCCCCTCCCTCCCATCTATCTCCCCCCTCCCTCCCATCTATCTCCCCCCTCCCTCCCATCTATCTCCCCCCTCCCTCCCATCTATCTCCCCCCTCCCTCCCATCTATCTCCCCCCTCCCTCCCATCTATCTCCCCCCTCCCTCCCTCCCATCTATCTCCCTCCCATTTCCCCCCTTCCTCCCTCCCATCTCCCCCTTCCTCCCTCCCATCTCCCCCTTCCTCCCTCCCATCTCCCCCCTTCCTCCCTCCTCCCTCCCTCCCATCTCCTCCCACCCTCCCATCTCCTTCCTCCCTCCCATCTCCCCCCTCCCTCCAATCTTTCTCTGAAATGGACAGGGTGGGGTAAGGGTAGAGGAAGGCATTGATTTGATTTAAATCCTGCTTAATTTTGTAAATAAACAAAAGTAGTTCCCTGGCTGTTTATCAAATACTATGGCCCAAATATAATGCAGCCTGTTGTGTATACGCTGCACTGCAGAGAAGGCGGTTTTACGCTGTGTTTGCTCAGTGACCGATTTCCCAATGTTTCTCTGTTTAAGTTCACTGGAAACGGAGCGTGCGACCTCAGCGGCCCCAGGAAAATGGAGTACGAAAGGAACCTGGAACACAGCCGGAAGCGCTCCAGGTCCCTCCTGCTTCGCTCGATGTCTTGTCCCTCCAAGGTAACGAGCGTTCAGATAGTGTTTCACCTGCACCCGCAGGCCATCATCTACTAAACCAGGGACATTCAACCCCAGTTCTCAAGTATCTCACCTCCCCCCCCCCCCCTCCCCAACAGGTCAGGTTTTCAGGATATCCCAGCTTTAGCAGAGCTGGCTCAATCGGTTCCTGCTTCCACACAGGTGGCACAGTCTTTGACTGAGCCTCTGAGCCACCTATGCTGAAGCTGGAATAGCCTGAAAACCTGACCTGTTGGTGGGAGCTTGAGGACTGAAGTTGAGCACTCCTATCCTAAACAGCCCTTCTCTGCTTCACAGAAGAAGATGAAGTTGCGAGGGTCCAAAGGCCAGTCGGTGGCCGGCGTGGCAAAGTATGGGACCCTGCAGGAGTTTTCCTTCTTCGACAAGGTCAGTTCCTATGTGGAGGAGGTCAGCGGTCACTGACTTTGAAGTGGCTGAACCCTGGTTTTGAATATCAGTATCCGCTCTCTTGATGAGGAAAACATATTATTTGGTGTTAAGGAAGACCGCAAGTTTCAAGTTACTGATCTTCGAACTCCTCGATCTTCAGTCTCGGCACTCTGCCCCTGATCTAGTAGCAGTCGCGCTGGTGAGGTGGGCAGGTTTACCAACGTTTGCCCATAACCACAGAATATAAAAGGGTAACTGATTACATTTGTTTTATGCAGTGTGTGCAATAGAATTTAGGGGTTGATATTTGGTTGGTTATATATGGGTTCTATATGGGTTGCAGGCTCGCTGGATGTAAAGGGATGAGCGCTAGTCGTTTTAACTTTTGCCCTTGCATATACTGTAAGGCAATTTCCCAAGAGCTGTCCTACTGCAAATATTAAAGCCTCAGTCTGCGATCAGATCTCTTCTTGGCCTTTCTAAAACTGGTTTTATTTTGAAAACCTGATGCTCCGTTCTGGATGTAAGTGTTTGAAATATGGCGCTTCCGGGATGTTCAAATTGGATTTCCCAGAGCCTAGATCAGGCTAAAGGTTACCATAATAACCTGAGAGGCTGGAGATTAAGAAATGTATACATTTTAAGCACTAAATGTTCGTGAGCTGAAGATGGAGATTCCCGGGGGGGGAGAGATTTTGCTGCTTTAAATCGCTGTCTACTGGGTTCTCTTACAAAAAAAAAAGGTTTTTGTTTAGCAGCATGGGATCCTGGGATTTGTAGTTCTGCTCCTGATCATACTTCTAAAGCGCATGCATGTCAATGTTTGTGGCCTAAAGACTCTTTGTTCAGAACTGTACCACCCCAGCACCAGAGGAGCCTGAAACACATTGCCAGTTGATTAAGCCATGGCAGCCAAAGGGTTAATCTGGCTCCCCTGACGAGGCTTGTGCGTTTTGCTTTAAGGTTCGACGTGTGCTGAAGAGCCAGGAAGTGTATGAGAACTTCCTTCGCTGCATCGCTCTCTTCAACCAAGAGCTGGTCTCAGGCTCCGAGCTCCTGCAATTGGTCACACCATTTTTGGGGTAAGTGAAAAGCCTCCTTTCCCCTTGATTTAAACCGTTCAGGCAAATGAACCAGGACCTTTATCTTGTTTGTTTAAAATACTTCCGATGCCCTTATTAGCTGCAGATAAATGTGTAGCACGTGACGTATCTGATGAGATTACAGTTTCACCGTAAACATAAAAACGCATTTATTTCTTTTCACAGTAAACGGGAAAGTTTTAATCTTTCTGTCTGGCACTTAATAGGCTGTGAAGCAGTCTTCCCTGGCTTAGGGAAGATTGCAGTCCCATTCATTTGACTCCAGCACAGGGAAGATGTTTTCACATGATGCAAAGGCCTGTGACTGGTGTGTGTCACGTGCTCCTCTTCCCATTGTATATCTTCTCCCTCTCGTTGTGCAGGAAGTTCCCAGAACTCTTTGCGCAGTTCAAGTCCTTCCTGGGAGTGAAGGAGCTCTCGTTCGCCTCCCCGGTAACAAACGACCGGTCTAACGAGGGCATCGGGCGGGAGATAGACTACGCCTCGTGCAAGCGCATCGGTTCCAGCTACCGCGCTCTTCCCAAAACCTATCAGCAGCCGAAATGCAGCGGTAGGACCACGGTTTGCAAGGAGGTGCGTTCTGCGGCCTCTGAAATCCCGCTATTCCCCTGAGCTGTATGTAATATATGCTCGTGCACACACAACTACGGTTTAGATTTTGGTCATGGACATAATTTACTTTCTACCATAATTCTTTAAGATACGATTTGAACATTTGCTACCTTTTTTTTTGCCCTTATTTTTTTTTCAACCAATTCATAAAAGATGTGTGATTTTGAAATACTTGATTTCTAAATACAACTGGAGGAAATCGTAGAATGTCACATAGTTACATTGTTACATTACACAGTAGATGAGGTTGAAAAATAAGACATGCGTCTATCAAGTTCAACCTATGTTAAATTTAGACGAATGATACTTTATTCTATATTTGTATTTATATTGATCCAGAGGAAGGCAGACAAAACCCCCCAGTGACATATCATCCAATGATATCTCATAAGGGGGGAAATAAATTCCTTCCTGACTCCAAATTATGGCAATCAGATTTCTCCCTTGATTAACATCCTTCCCATGTTATACCTAAACAAAAAAAACAAGTCTTAAACGCTAAAAAAAAAAAAGTGTCTCCCTTTCATCGTCTTCTGTAGGTGCTAAATGACACCTGGGTGTCTTTCCCCGCCTGGTCTGAGGATTCCACTTTTGTCAGCTCCAAAAAGACCCCCTACGAGGAGCAGCTCCACCGCTGTGAAGATGAGCGGTTCGAGGTAAGATGGGTTTCTTCATGAATACGTGGCATTTTATAAACCCCACCTTTTGTGAAATACTCAGCAACATTTCATTCCGGAACTGTATTAAATGCTGAAGACGGCCAAAGAAAGTGGAGGCGTGTATCACATTCCAAGGCCAAGTAGACCATACTTTAGAACAATTGGGTAATGTAGGAGTCATGTTTAGTGTTTTACGATCACCATGCTGAGTGATGGGTGTATATACTATGTTCACTCTTGTCGATCACCCTGTAATGGGAAGGATGGATTGTGGTCTTAGCTGCTGTGTCTGAACATAACAGGACAGACAAGCTGTATACGTTCTAGGTCCCTTCTGTCTGTCACTGTTGTGAAACAGGTAATTTGGTCAGAGGTCTCTTCTGCCTGTTTCTTGTCCCTCTGCTGTTAGCGTGTTGTAGCGTGGCACTGTTTCCTCAGATAGCATATCATGTTATAATGCAGAGTATCACAGACTTTCCGTAGGCTCCAATGGCAGAATAGCCCATCGTATCCCACCATACGTAACGGTGAATCCTGCTATATCTGTAGGACCTCTCTTGCTCCTGTCACTTTATTTCCCCCAGATGTAAATTTGCAGGCCATGAGTCACCGTTTGGTCGGAACAGGCTTAGGGACCAATATCCGCGAAAGCTAACGATTTTTTTTTTTTGTCTGAAATCGCCCATTGATTTAAATCGGGAATTTGGGCCAAGAACAGTCTGATTGGGTGCTTCGGTGGATATGCAATAGGCGCCTTAGTGTGACACGTCCCTTCAGTTGAATCGTTCTGAAGGGGGCTCCTTCTTTTCTAAAGAATCTTGCGCATCAATCGTCTTTGTGTTCCGTTTCTTGCACGTGTGTGTTCCTTGGTGCCCTTCTGTCACCCAAGTGCCTTGCTGTCTGTGACTCCTTGCCAAGTACCCCCCTGCCTGGCGTCACAGCCCGTTCATTACCTGTCTCCTTCATAGCTGGACGTCGTATTGGAGACCAACCTGGCGACCATCCGTGTTCTGGAGAGCGTGCAAAAAAAGTTGTCCCGCATGTCCCCTGAGGACCAGGAGAAATTCCGGCTGGACGATTGCTTGGGGGGGACCTCAGAGGTGATCCAGCGACGCGCCATCTACCGAATATATGGTGATAAAGCTCCCGACATTATAGAAAGCCTCAAGAAGAACCCATTGACTGCTGTGCCCGTAGTATTAAAAAGGTGCGTGTCTGGGGTTCGGATACAAAAAGGTGGCTCAATGCGACTTCTCCCCAAGCTCAGACCTGCAAATTGGACTCTGTAAGCTCACCAATGCAGGCCTCTCTGGCAGAAAAGGGCTTAAAGGGACACTTTGTGTTCTAATGTATTTATCTTTAAAGTTGTAATTCTACCTAGCCAACCAAAAACCCTTTTGGTTTCCCAGGGGTGGTGCTAAAATCAACCAATTTGCTTCTTTTATTTTTCTGTACAGCAAGTTAAAATATTACTTGTGAGCACATTCACACGTCTAACATGGGTCTGCAGCCCTGTCTTACCCAATTCCCGCAGCATACAGTTGTTCCACTGCAGCCAGGGGTTCTGGGTAATGACATGCAAATGAGCACACACTGGCACTTTTTTGCTTTTTATTCATAATAACATGGACCCCATAAGCGGTATGCCTTCCGCATTGCACAGCTGTTTCGACCTGTTCGGTCTCGTCAGTACAAGGCTGTTTTACGCGGTCTTTACGATGTGAAGCTGGAATAGGCTTCAACCACACAATATATAAGTTATGGTGGGTAAAAAAACGTTTTTCTTTGTAAATGTAATTACGAATTGCATAGATTAGGCACTTCTGAAGGGGGAGTAGTGTTTGTCAGAATGCATTGATCTCTGAATTCATTGTTGATTTTTAAAGGTTTTTATTGGGAATCAGCTGCTGCTTTAACACCAATATTACTTGGGTGTCTGCAGTAACACCTTGTTGGCTCAGTACGAGTCTTCCTTTCCCCTGATTAAAGAAATGTTTGATGTTGGCTATATGAATATAGAGAGAGATGTATAGATGTACCTCTCCAGGTTAGGTTTGAGGGTTGACCAGGAAATTCCACACCGCAATGTGTCTTGCCTGTCAGGGCTAACGCTTGGCATTTATTAAATTAACAGTTCCACCTTCAATATTTAAAATAATTGAAGATTTCTTCCCCCATGCTGTATAGTAGGATGTCTTCTTTCACCTCTCTATCTTTTTCCCTTCTCACTGATTTGAGTTTAACGGTTTTAGACCTACAATAGGCCCCAAACCTAAATCAATATGGCTGCTTATTCCCTCTCACTTTGATATTATTAGACTTCAAGGAACTTTATCTCAGAAGATAAGGACTCTCTTTTTTCCAAAAGCAAGCCTTTGTATGGGAAACAGCTCGGCGCTGCCCGGTGGAGTGCGAATAAGTAGCAGTAGTTGCCATGTGAACACTCTACTGCAGGCTTTGGGCCTTTTTAAATCGACATTAAAATACTATCAAACATTACTTTGCTCTCTACTATTCTTGAATCTCTCTAAGAGAGAAATGACTGGAAGCGGCTGCTTCCCCAATATGTGGTAAAAAAAAATAAAATAAGAAAAGTTCTGTAAAATACAACGTTCAAAAACTAAATATGTAAGAAATGAAGACAACAAAATGCAATGTACGATGTAATGTAATGTTTATTATTGAATTTTGCTGTAAAGTTTGATGTTGTCACAGTTGTTCGTTAAAACTTGTTATAAGATGTCATTCTTTCAAAAAACAATAAAAATTTGAAACAAAAAAAAAATACTGTCAAACAACTAGGAAAACATAAACAGTAAGATTAATTAATCTGCTTTTAAAGAGAGTCACAGAGGTCACTTTCGAAGCAGGTCACATTGGGAGAACTGGACCTTTTTATGACCGTGTGTTTCTGCAGGTTGAAAGCCAAAGAGGAGGAGTGGCGGGAAGCCCAGCAGGGTTTTAACAAGACGTGGCGGGAGCAGTACGAGAGGGCATACCTCAAATCGCTGGACCACCAGGCTGTGAACTTCAAACAGAACGACACCAAGGCACTGCGCTCCAAGAGCCTGCTCAACGAAATCGAGAGCGTGTACGACGAGGTGAGAGGTCGCCAAAGGGGTTTTAACCCCTTTACTGCAAAGCAATGCGTTGCTGGTTTTATTGTTTGCTGTTACTGCGGCAGACTCCTGTCCTAATGTGAATGGCAGTCACCGTTTAAACCTACCAGGGAGGTTAAGTCTTTAGCATCAGATATCCGAAATTCAACTACAGGGATGCTAAGGACAGCAGCAAAAAGAACAGACGAGTATTTTTCTTTTATGGCGATTAAGAAACCTAGAAATTGATGGCGGAGTAGAACCACTTGGCTCATCTAGTCTGCCCAATTTGTGTGTGTGTGTAACTTTATGTATGTAGCGCTACAGCTCGCCCAGCGCTTTACACAATTACAATCCAAGGTGAATAAATGACAAACAATGGGGATAAGAGCAGCAGGTAAATGACAACACAAGGCAAAAGGAGACCCGGACACCAAGAGCTTGCAATCCAAGTGGTATCTTGGGAGGCTTGCAGATGCAGTAGGAGTAAATGTGGATTATTAGAAGTGCAGTCGAGGTGCTGAAGGTAATCTGGAGTCTGTTGTTGAGGGCAAAAGAAAGAAAATCACTTCTGCACACCACTACATAAAATATAACTTAAAAAAAAATTATATAATTATGTGTATATATACCAAAATAAAATGAGTACTTGGATAATACGTAACAATTATTAGAAAGACAAAGGTCCAATAATATTTGCTGAATTAACGTTAGATTTCAACCTTAGTCTCCTAATAAAATGCACTGTATGAGGGCAATAATTGTAACTGCCAGTTACCTATATAATCACTGAATTGAAGAGGTGTTGATATACAGCCATACCCCACATTAACGTACGCAATGGGACCGGAGCATGTATGTAAAGCGAAAATGTAGTTAAAGTGAAGCACTACCTTTTCCCCACTTATCGATGCATGTACTGTACTGGAATCGTAATATACATGCAGAACTAATGTAAATAACGCATGTGTAACAGGCTCTATAGTCTCCCCGCTTGCACACAGCTTCGGTACAGGTAGGGAGCCGGTATTGCTGTTCAGGACGTGCTGACAGGCGCATGCGTGAGCTGCCGTTTGCCTATTGGGCGATATGTCCTTACTCGTGAGTGTCCTTAAACTGGGTTATGCCTGTAATACACTTGACTACTTGAGTGAAGCATAGAATAGAGGCATCAGGAATGGTGCATATCCGGTAAGATGGTATATCCGCTGCAAATTGATCAATCATAAAGCTCTATATAGGTATGGTGCCATCAATAATAGCTAGCCAACCATATCAGTATAATGAAATACATGTAAATAAGGAGTATATCAGATGTACAGGTGATATATATTGTAACATAGTGGCAGCTCCTGGATGCCATATACTAATGCTACGATACTCCTATCAAGCTTCATATACTGCAAGTTCCTCCATTCCATGCTTCACTCAGTAGTCAAGTGTATTATATCAACACCTCTTACTGCAATTCAGTGAATTATATAGTTAACTGGCAGTTACGATTATTGTCCTCATACAGTGCATTTTACTAGGATACTAAGGTTTATAACACTAATTCAGCAAATATTATTGGACCTGTGTCTCTCTAATAACTGATTATCTAAGTACTCATCTTTTTTTATTTTGGTTCCAGTTTGAATATATATTATAAGTTATATTTTATGTACTGGTGTGCATAAGTGATTTTCTTTCGGCGGACATATCTTTGCCCACCAATTTGTCTTGATATCATATCTCATCACACATTGCACCCACTGAACACACAATTAGTGTTTACACTGCTTATAATTTTGGACACTAGTTGATCAACGTGTTTCTTGTTTTTTGTCTCTTGTAGAGGCGTAAATAAATTAATTAAATATTTGTTTTAAGAGGTGGATTTTCAGTTGGGCTTTGGATGTGGAAAGTGAAGGTGCTTGATGGATATTGAGTGGAAGAGCGTTCCATCGGTAGCGAGAGATTAGTGAGCGAGTTTAAAGAAGGGAGAGGTCTGAAGAGGTAAAAGGTGGGAAAATGAGACGGCCTTAGGTTGAGCGTAAGCGTATGGGGGCCGCCATGATGGCGGTGCGACTGCACCCAGCTGCGCACTTACAAAACCCAGCGCTCTTCCCTGACCGTTCTTCAGCAATCGCAGTCTAATGCTGCGGCGCAGAAATTAACCACCACAACTGTGGCCGGGGGAGAGCGCAGGGCCTCTGAAAGTGCCGGCATTTCGTCCCGCTACCATGTGACGATGCGTCGCCATGACAGCGTGACATCACATGGCGCGAGGGCTGGCAAAAGGCCTTGCACATCACGCGGCGACGCCTGCAGGAGAAGATGCCGGCTCCGGAGCAGGTAAGGGGCCCGCCAAACTTTCTCTACACCAAGCCCCGCAACACTCCCAGCCAGCCCTCGGTTTAACGGCAGGTCAGAGTTGGGCATTGGCTGGAAAACCTCAGACCCTATTTTATACATGGCTTTCTTTTATATGAGGGATATATGTGTCTGTCCAAGCATGTTTTTGAGCGCCCTTACTGTATTGGCATCTTCCACCTGTCGGAGCCGACTGCTGCTTTTAATAATAACAATTTATTCGCAGCACCAGGAGCAGCAGCCAGAAGGCAGAACGACCACATCCAGCAGCCCCCATCTCATCTACACGTACGAGGACCGGCAGATCCTGGAAGACGCTGCATCGCTCATCGGCTATTACGTGAAGCGGCAGCCAGCTATTCAGAAAGAAGACAAAGACACCATCCGTCAGATCTTACACCACTTCGTTCCCGAGCTGTTCTTCTCCTGCCAGTCCCAGCTCAGCGTCTCCGCCGAGGAGGCCCCTGTAGAGAGTATAGCTGACCCTTCCGTCAACGAACTGCCGGACCGCCGCAGGAAAACAGTAACTCTGCAGCAGGACGCAGAGTGCCAGGAACCCAAGCCCCCCTCGCTGGCCAGCACCGAACCGCCCAAGAGCATGGAGGATGTGTATAGTCTGTTCTACACCAACAACAACTGGTACTTCTTCCTACGGCTTCACCAGACGCTTTGCGCCCGTCTCCTGAAGATCTACCGGCAAGCGCAGAAGCAGCTGCTGGAGTACAGGACGGAGAAGGAACGGGAGAATCTGCTGTGTGAGGGGAGGAAGGACAAATCAAATGGGCCAGCTATGGATCTCCGACTCAAACAGACCAGTAAGACACTTAGGCTCGCATGTGTTATTTGTGTGCACTTTTTTTGTGGCGTGGATTTTTTTTTGTTTGTTTTTAACCTTTTCGTTACCAGGTGTCTTGCGACGCATTGTGGAGCGGGTAACTATGCAGTAAATTTGTGCAAATGAAAATGAACACAGCATTCACTGTTCATTTCTAGTGTTGCCATATTAGGCTGAGTCCATGCTCCCTGCTTGCTCGCTGAGGCTCAGGGAAAGCGGGTGCTTTCCCTGGCCTTGCGGTTGCTTACCGCACGCACCGTCAGGGGGCGGGCACGTCACTGGCCGGGGGCGGGCCAGTGACGTCACGGAGCTGATTCGCCCTCATTGGGCGAACCGCTCACGTGACCGGCCTGTCTCGCCGGCAAGCAGATGAATTTTAAATTCCCCTAAGACCTGCGCTTCCGCAAGAGCGCGGAAGCGCAGGTGAGCCCCTACTAAAGCCGCTCTAATTGCTTCCGCCAGCAAGCAACTAACATGACCGGGGCCGTGACGTGGGGCTCCTGAATAACCCCGATTCTTATGGACATGTGGTTACGCCTTAATCGGTGCACTATCGCACGGTCATTCTCTTTGACTGCACTCTCCTGTTTCCGAGCGACAGTGTGCTGATCGGCACTATTGCATTGTAATTAATATCCCCCCCAGAGTGCATTGGTTAAGGATCTCCAGACAGTAGTACAACAGCTGAGTGATCAGGAGAAGGGACAGTGTGGCAGCCGGGGTCTCCCTCCCAAAGGTGCAGGCGACTTGGGATCACATGGCGATGTCCTCTGGCATTGTAAAAAAAGGTCTTCCACTTCAAAGCCAGCACCATAGCCACTCCATCAGTCCCTCTGCAAGCGTTCAGCAGACTGCAACTGCGTCTCTAAGGCTACGCTTATAGTGCCGGCGACGCGACGGTCGCTGGAAAATCAAATAGAAATTACTTCCAGCGATCGCGACCAATCCGTCTCACGTTGCGTCGCGCTTACTATAAGAGCACGCGACGACAGCAATGCAATTATTTTGCCGCTGGGTCGCCAGCACTATAAGCGCAGCCTAAGCCTCACATTGGAGATATGAGGAAAGCACTCTTATTATAGACAATGTGATCTCTTTTAACCCTGGCTTTCCCGGATGTATCCCAAGATGCATCCTGTGAAACTGATGGGAATTCATGTTTTACCGTTAAACCAATCAAACAATCGGGAATAAGATAGGCCACTTATTTAATTTCTCTGACATTGTTCTTACCACAGTGGGGTTTCAGCACCTTAACGTCTGCAGAACCATTTTGCTACTGGGTGTCCAACCTGGCAGCAAAAGGGTTAAGAATGTATTGGACTTTGCTCAACCACTGAAATATTTTCGGATACATGGGGTTCTGTGACGCCCATTATAATACTATTACTGTAACAGCTTTTATGTTTCAAATCTACCCACTTTCTTTCTTTTGTTTGTGCCAGGATGGGCGCCATGGGGTCCTTGGAGTTGAAACAAACTAACAGCTCCAGAGACCCCCTCCCAAAATATCAGTATTCCTGCTAGGGAGAACAAAATGGCGGATTAAATGGATTTTACCACTCGGGCCTATAGAAAGCTGCAATGTAATTCGGCAGCTTTAATAATAATAATAATTTCAGCCCCTGCCCGTTTTTTCTCGGAGATCCCCCTCTTAGCCTCCCACACACCACGGGTTATAAACCCGGCATTCTAAAATCTGGCATGGACTTCTTGGATGCGTGTTGCGTGGCCCTTGGCAGCCTGTGTAATATCCGCAGTGACTTCTTGGATGCGTGTTGCGTGGCCCTTGGCAGCCTGTGTAATATCCGCAGTGACTTCTTGGATGCGTGGCCCGTGGCAGCCTGTGTAATATCCACAGTGACTTCTTGGGTGCGTGGCCCGTGGCAGCCCGTGTAATATCCACAGTGACTTCTTGGATGCGTGTTGCGTGGCCCTTGGCAGCCCGTGTAATATCCGCAGTGACTTCTTCGATGCGTGTTGCGTGGCCCGTGGCAGCCCGTGTAATATCCGCAGTGACTTCTTCGATGCGTGTTGCGTGGCCCGTGGCAGCCCGTGTAATATCCGCAGTGACTTCTTGGATGCGTGTTGCGTGGCCCTTGGTAGCCCGTGTAATATCCGCAGTGGATGGTTTTTTTTTTGCTCTCGCAGGCGAGGTGGAGTTAGAAGAGTATTATCCAGCGTTCCTGGACATGGTCCGGAACCTCCTTATCGGGAACCTGGACCCCACGCATTACGAGGACACATTGCGGGAGATGTTCACCATCTACGCCTACATCGGCTTCACCATGGACAAGCTGATCCAGAACATCACGCGGCAGGTGAGTACTCGCTCTTATCTGCTGTGGTCAAGGCCGCTCTGGCACTCCAGGAGAGATGATGGCTTTCTGTCTGGGAAACTATATCTGATATATCTTTGAGTGCTTTTAAAGTAGTGGTACTGTTGTCGTAATCAGGATTTTCTAAATCTGTTTAGTGGGCAAAGCAATGTCATATATATTTGTTATATTTCTTTCTTTCTACTTTGGTGCTAGGAGGACTGCTCTTAAGGTGGACTTATGAGTGATATGTTTAGGGGGTCACATCTGTGTGATTGGTGCCTTTTCCTACTCACATCTGACACCTATAAGTATTTTGTAACGTGTTAGTCAGTACGCGTGGTGCTGAGACTTGGGATGGGTGTGATTTCCTCTGGCTGCTCCCTTTTGGCTGATGTCCCTGTGTTAAACAAATGTCATAGGTAAAGCCCCTTACCCGTCTTTTTATCGGCTCTCCGGTGAGGGTAAAGAAAACACTTGAGAGTTCCATTCAGAGGCCTCGAAGAAATACGATTAATAATTGATTTCTGGAAAAGGTATATCTAAAATAAAACCTTTGCTTTTAGCACAGTTAGCTTAGTCTAAGGAAGCCAATTGGGTTAGGTTTACAAAATGTTCTTTTTTTTTTTTTTTGGACCGGGCTACGTGGGATTGCAATTGTTTAACATCTGAATAAGAAAGTCTTTAACTCGTTAGGTGCCAGTAATGCGTTCAGGAAGTCTTTACAGTAAAGGGTTAATATAATTTCTTTCTTCAAGAAAAATGGGATTTCTAACTGTCAGTTTGTCAAATATACACAAAATGTTACGCCTGGTTTGGCAATTAAGGAATGTAGTGGTACCAAGTGCCCTGTGACACCGTCACACTGACCATTACGAGGCATGTTAATTGTAGCAGAAGGTTCAAAATACCAAACTTGTTACTGGTAATATAAAGACATTGTATTGAACATCCCGCCGCTGGCCTCCACAATGCATCGCTCCTTAGCTTATTAAAGATGAAGCAATGTCGTTTACGGAGTATATACCATAATATAAAGATATTGCTGCCTAGAAGGATGATTGTACGCCACTGTTCCCAGCCTAATGAGATCTGGTTCATGTGGTGCCAAGTTGTAAGAACCCAGCCTGTATAGGAAGAGAGCCTGTATAGGAAGAGAGCCTGTATAGGAAGAGAGCCTGTATAGGAAGAGCGTGTCTTTGTACGATAATCATCAGTGGGCCAGTATGAGAGCGCTTTGTAGATGCAATGCTGCAAACCCCACATCTCCTTCATATTCACTATATAAGAGATTAGTGAAGTCTCGAATATGCCCAGGTACAAATCATTGCAAACTGCAGCGTACTTAGAACTGTATCTGGTGCATTCTTTACAGCCGGGCTCTATAACTGGCGGCCTGCAAATGGCCTTTATGTGGCCTGTAACTATCTAAGCAACTATTATGAAATTGGTAGGAGCAGAGAGTCATAACTGCAGTTTCACGGACACTTGTAAGTGAAGGTGATGTAAATAAATATATATATGTTAGTGCAAATGTTATACATGCTTGCAAAAGGATGAAATATATATATTTTTTAAGGGATGCAGAAATTAAAAGCTGGAGAAGAGGGGCTAAGGTACAGAAACAAAGCAGGGGGAGTGAGTTGGGGGTTACATTTGCAGCAGTTCAGTTTCATATTGGTTACATCAGTTGGTGACCCAATTCTTGCATATCAATAAGATATAAGGGTTAGCCCAAGACACATCCCCCTATTATGGTTGCTCAATGATATAGCCTCTAGGTTACATTGACATTTGTGTCTGAGATGGTGGCTCTCATTCGGTATGGAGGCTCTGGTTTTGCCCTGTGCTTTCTATTTTACCAAACCCTGGCCCCATGTGTTGATGTATTCGTGGTGACGTTGAAGTAAGCCGTTATTTTTTTTCATAATGGAGCACTTGCCAGACTGCAGACTTGTTGATAATTTTGGTAATGTCTGGAATTGGTCCTTTTCATGGTGGCCGTCAGAATATGGGAGATAAATGTGTGTTCCCAGTTTGATGGGCTGATCCCTACCCTCCGGTCCAAACACCTGTTAATCAGCTGGGATACCTCCTGCCATAAACTGGAGATAACGGGGCAGCTCCAACATATGTGCTCCATTGTGCCCCACTGGTCACATCCCCCAAAACATCTGGGGTAAGTCTGGGTGTACATTTTGTTCATGTACTATCGGTAGAGTACTTTATAGTTCTCTTTTATGGCTGAGCTGATGGATATCGAGGCTGTTACGCCCCATGTGTAGTCCCAGTCCTGGGGGTGGAGAGTCTCGTTTAAGTCTCTCTCCCAATGTCTAATTTATAGGGGAAATAAGGCATTTACTCAGTGGAGATGACCTACATATTATTCCAAAGAATGTGTTACAATGGGATATGTTTTTTGTGAAATGTGATAACGTGCAGTGGCTAAATTGTAGACAGCGGTATAGTTCTGTGTTGATCTGGTTACCTTACTTCTTTAAGGTGTAAGACTGGTTTTATGGACTTCTTCTTGAGTAAATCTCTAACTCTCTCTTTCTCCTCTTTCCCACCATCTGCAATTGCCCCTCATAGCCTGGTTTGAGTAGGGGCATCATGTTTTATTTAGGCGTTTAGGTTTCCTTTTAATTTAATCCGGTCCCATAGGAGACGTGTGGTGTGATTTTAGTATGTAGCTTTTTTGTGCGTTTCTAATGTTTTTGGGAACTCATAGTAAATTGAAAATGATTACACTAACCATCATAAAATAAATAACGTCTCCATGTAATTGTAGAGTGTCATGCCAGGCTAGTTGGGTGATTTTTTTTATTTTTTTGTTTATTAATACAATGTTTTGCCTGGAAATAATAGTTACCTCTCCTTTTCAAGCATGTCCTGGGCACATAGTTATGCCAATACATGGTTACATTAATTGAACAGAGGTTATACGTTGAATTTACAGACATTTAATGGACCGATTATGGGCATATGTAACTGACCAGATTAAAATGTGAGACAGCTGAAGTCTTGAAGAGATGCATATGGTAGGGTTGAGGAGCTTGTTCAGATTGGCGGGTTTATTTATATCTTATACTATATTAGTGAAAGCACTGTATGCCTGCCTGCATGCATGCATGCCAGCCTGCCTGCCTGCTGGATGTCCGGTGTCCCTAGGGGAAATCTCATTGGTCCCTTGGGCCGCCCCCGCACACCTCTCATTGGCCTGAGGCGGAGTGACGGCCCAAAGGACACACAGGGACACAAACACACACACAGGGACACACACACACACACACACGGACACACACAGGGACACACACACACACACACACAGGGACACACACACACACACACACACACACACACAGTAGGGGGGGGGTGTACATTAGCACCATGTATAACCCGGGGGGGGGGCCTCACATACCCGCCGGAGCCTCCGCCTCTTCCTCCCGAAATCAGCCTCCACACCCGCGCGCAACTCCTCCTCTCCCCGTGTCTCCCGCGCTTTCAACCCCCCCCCCCCCCCCCCCCCCCACCCGGCGCCGCTACAGTCAGCGGAGGAGCGAGTGCCCGGGACACAGCGGGGGAGCGGCCACAACAAGCTGCCTCCCGCCTCAGATCCACGTGGGAGCGGCCGGACGGGTGAGGGAGCTGCCGGACGGGTGAGTGAGCGGCCGGACGGGTGAGGGAGCGGCCTTCACCTCCCCTCACCCCCCTTCACCTCCCCTCACCCCCCTTCACCTCCCCTCACCCTCCCCTCACTCCACTTCCCTTCCCTTCCACCTACCTCCACCCCCCCTTCACCTCCCCTCCACCCCCCTTCACCTCCCCTCCACACCCCCCCCACCTCCCCTTCACCCCCCCCACCTCCCCTTCACCCCCCCCCCCCCACCTCCCCTTCACCCCCCCACCTCCCCTTCACCCCCCCACCTCCCCTTCACCCCCCACCTCCCCTTCACCCCTCCACCCCCCCTTCACCCCCCCTTCACCTCCCCTCCACCCCCCCCTTCACCTCCCCTTCACCTCCACCCCCCCCCCCTCACCTCCCCTCCACCCCCCCCCCTTCACCTCCCCTCCACCCCCCTTCACCTCCCCTCCACCCCCCCCTTCACCTCCCCTCCACCCCCCCCTTCACCTCCCCTCCACCCCCCCCCCTTCACCTCCCCTCCACCCCCCCCCCCTTCACCTCCCCTCCACCCCCCCCTTCACCTCCCCTCCACCCCCCCTCCACCCCCCCCTTCACCTCCCCTCCACCCCCCCCCCTTCACCTCCCCTCCACCCCCCCCCCTTCACCTCCCCTCCACCCCCCCCCCTCCACCCCCCCCCCTTCACCTCCCCTCCACCCCCCCCCCCCCTTCACCTCCCCTCCACACCCCCCCCTTCACCTCCCCTCCACCCCCACCCTTCACCTCCACTCCACCCCCCCCTTCACCTTCCCTTCACTCCCCCCTTACAACCTCCCACCACCTCCTCACCACCTCCACCCCCCTTCCCACCTCCCCCACCCCCCTTCCCAACTATACACCACCTCCCCCCCCACCCCCCCCACCCCCCCCCCCCACCCCCCTCCTTCCCACCCCTTCCCACCACCTCCCCCCCCTTCCCCCCACCTCCCCCCCCTTCCCACCACCTCCCCCCCACCCCCCCCCCTTCCCACCACCTCCCCCCCACCTCCCCTTCCCCCCCACCACCTCCCCCCCACCCCCCCCCCCCTTCCCACCACCTCCCCCCCCACCCCCCCCCCCCTTCCCTGAGGCGGAGTCACGGGCCAAAGGACACACAGGGACACAGACACACACACACATAGACACACACACACACACGTAGACACACACACACAGACGTAGACACACACACAGACGTAGACACACACACAGACGTATACACACACACACACACACGTATACATACACACACGTATACACAAACACACACACGTAGACACAAACACACACACGTATACACAAACACACACACGTAGACACACACACACATAGACACACACGTACACACACACACACACACGTACACACACGCACGTAGACACACACAAACGTACACGTAGACACATACACATGTACACGTAGACACACACACACACATGTACACGTAGACACGTACACACACACACATGTACACGTACACACACACACATGTACACTTACACACACACACACGTACACGTAGACACGTACACACACATGTACACGTAGACACGTACACACACACACACATGTACACGTATACTCACATACATGTACACGTACACACACACATGGAGACATACACACACACACATGGAGACATACACACACACACATGTACACATACACACACACGTATACACTCACACACGTATACACACAGGTATACATACACATAATGTATACACACACACACATGTATACACACACACACATGTATACACACACACACACACGTGTATACACACACACATGTGTATACACACACACATGTGTATACACACACATGTGTACACACACACACACGTGTACACACACACACATGTACACACACACACATGTGTACACACACACATGTGTACACACACACACATGTGTACACACACACACACATGTGTACGTGTACACACACACACATGTGTACACACACACACACATGTGTACACACACACACGTGTACACACACACATGTGTACACACACACATGTATATACACACACATGTATATACACACACATGTATACACACACACACACACATGTATACACACATACACATGTATACACACACACACATGTATACACACACACACACACATGTATACACACACACACACACACACACACACACGTATACACACACACACACACACACGTGTATACACACACAAATGTACACACACACACACACACACACACACTTATACACACACACACACATACAATGTATACACACAAACATGTATACACACACAAAAACATGTATACACGTATACACACACACAATATATACATACACACAATGTATACACACACGTGTATACACACACACATGTGTATACACACACACACGTGTATACACACACGTGTATACACACACGTGTATACACACACACACACACACACACACACGTGTATACACACACACATGTGTATACACACACACGTGTATACACACACACGTGTATACACATACACACACACGTGTATACACACACACGTACACATACACACACACACACATGTATACACACACACACATACAATGTATACACACACAAACATGTATACACACACACACCCCAGCACCACCACATCAGCACACCGGTATCCCATGCCCCCCCCAGCACACTGGCATTCTCGGCTCCCCACCATTCCCAGCCCCCATCAACACCATCAGCACCCACACATCGCCACCTTTGCACCTCCCCCATCGGCACACCCACATCCGCACCCCCACATCAGCACCAAACCCTCCCAAATCAGCACACCAATACAATCACCATCAGTACAGCCACAGCAGCACTACCACCGCACATGGGCCGCGTGGACCACTCCCCACCCAAATGCCACACCCACACCACAAACATCCCGGGCAACGCCGGGGCTCTCAGCTAGTTTATTTATAAAAGTGTTTTACCAGGAAGTAATACATTGAGAGTTACCTCTCGTTTTCAATATGTCCTGGGCATAGTTAATATGACAAATAAAACATGGTTACAAATACAGTTACATAAATGAGCAGGGTATACATTATATACAGTACATTGCATGCACAGTTAGAGAAGATGTATATTATAAGCTTATGTAACACAGACCAGATTAAAATGTGAGACAGCCTTAGTTTTGAAAGAACTTAAACCGGTGGTGGATGTGAGAGTCTCTGGTAGGTTGTTCCAGTTTTGGGGTGCACGGTAAGAGAAGGAGGAGCGGACGGATACTTTGTTGAGCCTTGGGACCAAGAACAGTCCAGAAAGTATTGGAAGGCAAGACAGGGAAAATGTACTTTGCGTCTGGACTCAAGTGGTAGCATTTTGCGGTGATGGTGTGTTGTCATTACATTGTAGTACAAAGTGGCATATTGAGTTGTAGTGGTGAGTTTGGAATACTGTACCATATACCAGGGGTGCGCAAACTGCGGGGCGGGCGGGAGATTTTCTGGGCTGGGGGTGTGGCGGTTACAGAGGACCCGCGCTCTTCCTGAGGGGTGGGGGTGGGGCAATGAGCGGTGAAGGCCTCTGTAACTTTCCTTACCTTGGCTCCGGCGGCTTTATGCTGGGGTCTTAAACTCAGTCCAACAGGCCAGCTTTTATGGATAGCCCTTCTTTAGCACTGATTGAGCCACCTGTGCTGAAGCAGGGATATCCATAAAATCTGGCCTGCTTGTGGCCCTTTAGGACGGAGTTTGAGACCCCTGCTTTATGGGAGTGCATAAAGTGTTTTATTTGTGAGTAACGCCTCAGCTCACTGTCTGGCCAGTGGTATTTATCCTTTAAAAGTGTGGCTGGTTTGAAGTTGATCTACGAACATTAGATCTGATATCCTATTGACTCCGGTGTCTCCATGTGCTGAACTCTCCGAGAAGCACCTGCAGCAAGTTACGGGTTATGCAGAATAGGGGTCAATAGAGAAGGAAAGGAAGTGAGGTTACATTTGCAAGCTCCGGCATCCCACACCCTCCCCACATCTGGAATCAGAAGGTGGTCTTTCTAAAGGCCTGGTCAGTCTATTTTATCAGTCCAGTAAAAGGTATCCAGATCGATCGGTTTTATTATACTTTTTTTTTCAATCTGAACGCACAGCTTGTGTTTGTCATTTGCGCGCCAGTTTAGCAGACTGGAGAATAGCATTGGCAGATGTAGTTAGAAGTCTGGGATGCCCAAGCTTCCTGCTTACTTAGTGCAGGTCCAAGTTCTGCTGTGTATTCAAGGCTGTTTGGGACCAAATGAATCTGTTCACGTGGGCTTGTAAATTCTTGGATTATGATAAAGGTAGAATAATAGGGATGGTTTGAAACATGGATAATATTATTGTTAAGATGTTCTTTTTGATTACATTAATTCTCCCTACTCATGAGATGGTTAATTTATTCCATGTATTTAGATCAGTTTAGGATAATTTGATTTTATACAGGTCTTTTGAGGAGGGACTTGTGTATACCCAGACACATTACCTGATGTAGGTTGAAATAGAGGATTTAAAGCTGCAGTTCAAGCTGCCATTTAAAAAAATATATATATATAAAATATATATATATATTATATATATATATATATATATAATATTATTTTTTTTCTTTTCCCCCATTCAATATGTGCATCAATACAATCTGCACACTGACAAGTGATTCGCTAAGCTGCAGATCGCTCTGTTCTCCTGTAATCGATCGCTTGCTCCGGGTTATTTAATTCAGTTCTTGCACAGCATTCTGGGCATTGTAGTCCTGGAATATGATTGACTGGGCAGTTACTATATACAATTGGTGCACTGCTAGAGAGAGAACGGGTCTCAAGAGCCAGAGCCTATCAGAAGGGGAAGGGGGCTGTCACTTTGGAAATGCTTCCTACATTAGAAACATTAAAAATGTCTTTAAAACATTTTTTTGTAAATTTTAAATGCTACAAGTATTTTCTCATAGTACAGAACTGATTTATTAAAAAAACACATGTAGGATATTGCTTGAACTGCTGCTTTAAGTCTTTAAATGTATGTAAAATAACATTGTAATAAGCGTGTGGTCCTACACCTAAATGTTTTCTGATCTGGCCACTTTGGAGAATTATGTGAGGATTCCTGGTTTACAGCAACTAGGAGCAATGAAGACAATGTGTCAGATGGCCCGTCTCGTCTGTCACACGCTTAGGCTGAGTCCCCAGTCAGCACTGTGGCACACGCACCCAGCGGGGGGGGGGGGGGGGCGCGTGCACAGCGCTACACCGCGATCTGCGGTCTGAGGGGAGAGAGAACCTTTGCGACGGGAGGGGGCGTGGCGGTGGGTTTGCGGGGCGTGGCCTTGACGTCTCGCGGCTGGTTCGCCCTCATTGGCTGAACCTCCGGCAGGGGGCGTGGCCACGCCTCCGTCGCAAACTTTGCTCTTAAATTTCCCTGCCTTCCTGAAAACCTGGCGTGCACCGCAGGGGAAAGGTGCGCGACAAGGTAAGAACTGGGACCGGCCTGACTGGGGGGGCGGGGCTTGAATGCACAGCGCACCTCGGCGTGCGTTGCAGAAGTGACTGGGGCCGCCCCCTTATGTGGTTTTGCTTCTGTTGCTCCCAGCTGCATCATCTAGTGAGCGATGAGATCTGCCTGAAAGTGGTGGAGCTGTTCCTGAGTGAGAAAAAGGGCGGAGCGGCCGGGGGCAACCTAATCTCGCAGTGTGTCCGCACGGCCAAGGAGACCAGCTACCAGTGGAAAGCAGAGCGCTGCATGGCAGATGATAATTGCTTCAAGGTGAGGGATCCCCCCAACACTGCAGAGGGCCATGTGTTACAGGCTGGAAGTACCACTGGTTAGAAGGCCTGAAAATCCTGCGTGTGGTGCAGCTTCTGCAGAATTATTCACTTGCCGTGCATGTACACACGCGTATGTACATATCCCATGTGCACGCGCGTTTATTTGCACACGCACATCTGTGTGTGCGATTTTAGTCCTAAGATAGATATATCTATATATATATAGATAGGTTCCTTACCGAGTAGATCCAGGATCCCAAGATCACGAGGCAAGAAGGAGACAGCACACTCAAAGGTACAAAAAGCAGCGTGTATTCAGTAGAAAAACCGGCACATAAACCCAAAAATATATAGATATATCTATATATTTATTACACACACGTTTATGTACATAGAGATACATAGACTTCACAGCTCATTGATTAGGGATCAGACATATGATCGATCCTTTATTAACTTAGAATTCTAATTGCATAGACTAAGAGGAACATCCATGGTTAAACCTGATTTGAAAGGATTGTAAAACCGTGATGGTGCTACTGTGGTCATAGCCAGATGGGATTTACTGTACAATATAACGCTTTAATACTGCCTGTACTTTGTCACGGCAGATGATGTTCCTGCAGAGACAGGGCCAGGTAATAATGACCATCGAGCTGCTGGACACAGAAGAGGTGCAGAGTGAGGACCCCACAGAGGTGCAGGTGAGGATAGGCTCCCGTCACTCTTCTATGTAGGACCGGTAATTCCCTGGGCCACCTGCAGGGGGATCTCTGAGAGGCACATACAGGTCCACATTGACCAAGCAGTGTTCTGGTGCTGGAAGATCGCTTACTGATTGAATTGTAAGGTGTCTAACTGTGCCGTATGGTGTCTTATGGCAGAAGACTGCTTAGTGAAGGGGTGGCCAACTCCAGGCCTCAAGGGTCACCAACAGGCCAGGTATTCGGGATATCCCTGCTTCAACACAATTTGCTATCTTCGACTGAGCCACTCATTTAGCCACCTGTGCTGAAGCAGGGATGTCCTGAAACCCTGGCTTGTTTTTGGTCCTTGAGGACTGGAATTGGCCACCCCTGGCTTAGTGATTATGGGCCATGGTTTCACACCGTAGCAACAACTTTGCAGCTTTTAGTAAACTTCAGAAGGAAGCTAAATGATTCCTGTAAGTACTGAAGACTGACGCCTGAGAATTAAGCAGCAGTGTGTTTTGTAGCAGCATCATTTGCATTAGTCCTATATATATATTAATATACTGAGCAGTGGGCGTCTAAAATTCAATGTAATTGATAATACATTCCAAATTAATAGGCATATTAAGTGAACAGATCTCAACTCCTTGGTATAAATTATATCAGACTGCATAATCACTGACACTTATCTGCTCAATGATAATCTGATGTTATAAGTCCTATAATAATACCCTGCACGTTTACCCTTCTTTCCCGACATGTGGTAACTCTGCAACCTAGGGGCAGTTATGCTGAACAGTGGCTACCAGGAGTTTAAATGTCACCAAAGTTATGTGAATAAATGCATTGTTGCAGATTTTTCCAGTATCAAACTGGAAAGCAGTTCCCATTTGGTAACTTTATTACCATAATCTCCAGCGTGTAAAACTTAAATCTCATGTTTAATATTACAGAATAAAAAGCAGTGGTTGCATTTTTACAAACTGCAGCATCCTCTTATTTCCAGCACCTGGCTAATTATATGGAGCAGTTCGTGAATGTGGAGGGGCCCCAGCACAGCCTGAGCGAAGGCTTCTTATTGAAACCGGTGTTCTTGCAGAGGTGGGTGCGCAGTTTGTCTCTTACACTCGAAGTAACTCTGCTTTAACCCCTTGTGAGGCTGGAGAGGAGTTGCGATGCGTCACTTTGCAACGTGTTAGTCTCTTCCAGCTCTCAAGGGCTTAAAGTGGTATTGTGTGTTCCAAGACCCCGTGGGAAGGATTTGTGAAACCTTACATGTTCCACACTTTGCCGAATTCCATAATCCAGCCTGTGAAATCAACCACCGCCTAGATTTGGGCATTTTCATTTGAAATGTAATTTCTTTTGAAAAAAAACAACTCGTTTGTACTGAGTGTCGGAAACAAAGAAGGCCTATATGTATCATGGAAAATGTTTTCAAATTCAGAATTAAAACTATCAATATCTTATCTTTTTTTTGTTTGTTTGTGATCAATATTATCACAATACATTTCTGAATATCACTATTATGGGACTTGTTTGTTTTTGTTATGCCCAACCGTGCGCTCCCTGATGATCGGTGGAGCTCTCCACTTATTTCCAAAGCAGGCAATGAATTGTGCCGCCCGCTCCAATCCAGCTGCTGGGCTGAAGTTTATGGTTCCTTTTGCCCAAATCAAACGTGTCCGCCTTTGCAAAGGTGTGTGCCATCCTGTCGGCTGCTGTATGCCTGATCAATACAGCATTGCAGGGTTGAGTATGGCGTTGGAACATGGCGTGCATTCAATACTTGCCAAGCGTAACTGGAAGTTTGCAGGGAGCGGTCGTGTCCATCTTCCTCTTGTCCGTCCTTGCTGATTGCCCCGTCCGTCCACTCTCTGCCCTGCAGGAACGTCCGGAGCTTCCGCAGGTGGCAGTGCAGGAAGATGCGAGCCATGAAAGACGAGGTGAAGACCTCGTGGAAGAGGCTGATGGGGGTGGAGAGCGCAAGCAACATGGACTGTCGCTTCAGGGTCAATAGCCACAAGATGCTGTTCATTGTGAACTCGGAAGATTACATGTACCGTTGTGGAGCGCTGCATAGAGCGAAAGAGGTACGTCCAAACACATTTTAGAGACTGGGAAGTGTTTGGAACGAGAGGTTTTTGTGCCGAGGGTGGGAGGATCAGGGAAAATGCGACACAGGCAGAAAGGCTGGTGGATTCATGTAACAGCCACCCAGCAAAAGTGTGGTAGAGACCAATACAGGAAGGCAGAAGTGGCCAACTCCAGCCTTAAGGGCCACAGACACGTCAGGTTTTTTGGATATCTCTGCTTCAGCACAGGTCTTTGATTGAACCACCTGTGCTGAAGAAGGAATATCCTGAAACCATGACCTGTCTGTGACCCTTGAGGACTGGAGTTGGCCACCCCAGCAGTAATGAAATGTAAAAATGCTTGGGATCGACATAAGGCTAAATCCTAAATATGAAGGACAGCAAAGGATTTAATAGTGTTTGTGGTCTTGCAGCAGATAGGAGAATGGCCAGACTGGTTCTTATCTGCAGTCAAACGCTGTTTCTGTGAATAAGACTCATTTTAATTTTGATCCAAAAATGTGTGTACAAAATTGAAACAAATATGTGCAAGGGAGGGATAGAACTGCTCAACTCGTACTTTATTCTGAATGAATTGTCTATGCCCTTTCATAAACTATTACAAAAAGGACCAGGTACATCACTGAACTATTGTGAAGTGAACACAATTAGAAAAAGGTGTGCAAAAGAGAACCCTCCTGCACCAAGAGTTCACTTGGAAGGCTGTCATTAAAAATGTTGGTTTTCCCTGACGAAGCGTCGTAGAGGAGTGAAACGCGTATCAGGCATGATGTCCCAGTAGGAAGGAGACAGGGGAAAACGCAGAGAAGAGGTCTGCAACCTTAAAATAAGGCTATATAAGCAATATAGGACGAATAGAGTAGTGCTCATGGGATAGATCTACCGCAGTAGGGCAGAACGAGGTCAGTACAGGCATACCCCGCTTTAAGGACACTCACTTTAAGTACACTCGCGAGTAAGTACAAGTCGCCCAATAGGCAAACGACAGCTCACGCATGCGCCTGTCAGCACGTCCTGAACAGCAATACCGGCTTCCTACCTGTACCGAAGCTGTGCACAAGCGGGGAGACTATAGAGCCTGTTACACATGCGTTATTTACATCACTTATGCACGTATATGACGATTGCAGTACAGTACATGCATTAATAAGTGGAAAAAGGGTAGTGCTTCACTTTAAGTACATTTTCGCTTTACATACATGCTCTGGTCCCATTGCGTACGTTAATGTGGGGTATGCCTGTATTCAAGAGTGAGAAAATGACCAATGATTAGAGAGTGCATTTCAAACCATTCAGGCTGCAGACAACTTGCATATTTATGAGGAAAGACCTTCCCTGCCGATTGCTAAACTGGGAGGTCAAGCGGACCTTATCTAGTCTCTCTGTGACATCATCTCCTTGCTAAATACTACATCACTTATTCTTTTTATCATGCTTTGCTCTTTCTCAGGCGTTGAATGCTTCTCAATCACTTTTGAAGTACACTTGCAGGGAAATATGAATAACTATTCCCTTTCAAAGCTTGATCACTTACCTAGTCCACGGGTGCGCAAAGTAGGGGGCACGAGATTTTTCAGGGGGCGCGGGTGGTTGCAGAGGTACCGCAGTCTTCCCAAAGGCATTTAAATTAAATGCCGAGGGATCGCGTGGCAGCGCAGCGTCAAATGATGCCGCCGGGTCATGTGACGCGTCACCATGGCAACACGCGTCAAATGCCTTCGCGGGTCATTTGTTGCTGGATTTTGGGTAAGGGGGAGGGGCACTAGCACAGGGGCTGGCAGGCAGGGCTAGCATAGAAAACAAAGACCTAGTCTCTTACAATCTGAGGCCATAGTCACACAATCCCACAGTACCTTGCTTTTAATCTTACAGTACCCTCTCATCTAGGAGTTCTATAGATTCTTTTAAATGAATCTGTATGGGATTAATGGTCCCCTCCCAACAAGGTCACTATCCGCCCTGCACCTTATTTAGTTCACTGCCTGTCTGCTCCGGTTTTATTTTTGGTCGTTATGTTTTGTGTTGAGTGATGTTATTTCAACTTAATTGCTATGGTTAAATGTTAAGTTCTAATCACGGCCTTCTAAGTGCGCTCAAATGTGAGCTCCTGGTATTCATTTTCAAGGTAAAGATGAGTGTTATTAAATTGCCGATGAGAGAAATAATTCCAACACACAAAAGAGAGGGGGTGGGGCACCGTTTTTTTGGCTTTTATTTACATTTCGTTTTGCACTTTTAAGAAACATGTACCAAAAATATATACTGTACTTGCATACATTTGTTTAAACTTTTTTTTTTCTTTCATTTTTTCACTTTTTAAAGAACTGTATTTTAGTTTTCTTTCATTTGTTTTCATTTTTTACATATTAAAGAACATTTCCAAAAGTAGAACGAAATTACAAAAATGTCTAAATGCAAACTGATTTTCCCCATCCCTGTCCCTCCTCCTTTCCCGCCTGTCCCTCTCCCGCCTGTCCCTCTCCCCTGTTTCCCCCCTCCAGTCACAGCCGCTGGTTTTCCTAAAGCACCACCAGAGGTTCTCGGCCTGGCACAGCCGCTGGCTGGAGGAAAACGTCAGCAGCCGGGCGGCTGATTTTGTGCGGGACTGGCTGACGGGGGAGGAAGACGAGGAGATGGTGCCCTGCAAGACGATGTGGGAGAGCTCCGATGTCCACGGCATGACTGTGACCAGATACCGCGTGCAGTACAACCGCAGAGCTGCCTCCCCCTGACCCCGCAGCGGAAGGGGCAATTAGACTGTGTCACATGTCCTCATTTGCTGCTCAATCACCTTGTTCCAGTGAGGCTGTCTCTTTATGGGATGCTTGGCTCCTACTTGGGGGTGCTGGACATTTGGCCAAATTCCATGACAGTCCCTTGTGCGTTTTTGACGCATAAATTAACCCCTTTGCTGCCCAATTGCTCCCCCTTCCCTGGGATTAAAGGTGCACTTTGCAGAAATAATGCACTCGCTGCGTTCTCAATCGCTTATCCGCCCACCTCTTCTAAATTAATTTATTAAACCCGTTGCCGACAGAGTGGCCGGCACCTTGCTGTAGAACACTGAAGGGGTTAATTAAACCATTTGGTTCCGGAAATAATACAGGGTTAATTGCATTTCTTCATTACAATAAGTGATGGGAGCTGTGGCCCATTTAGAGGTCTTGGGAAATGAAAGAATTAGCTGGACTGTCAATGGCCTGCGGCTTTGTCCTCTTGCATCCGAAGTTTGCTTTGGTGCTGGGAAAGACTTAAATGGGCGAGTGCTTTCACAGAAGTGGCACTGCTCCTTTAGCCCTTAATCGCGGTCACATTCAAATATAAAACCTGGGCTCTTGGGGAAAGGAGTGTGTAACAGACTGAGCCACCTGTGCTGAAGCAGGGATATCCTGAAAACCTGACCTGCTGGTGGCCCTTGAAGACTGCAGTTGGATGGATTCCGTCAGTGTAACGGAGGGGCACGACTTCTCCCGGCTATATAACGGTGCAGGTTTGGGATGTATATTACCAGGCGCTATTCCCGTCTAACACCAACTCTGCCAAAAACCCACCCGTATTTTAAAATGCCTCTTTCCAGTTATTCAACCCAGTTTGAGGCAAGCCTGTGAATTATCGTTTTTTTTTTATTTATTTTTTTAATCGGGTATTTAGAAAGAGCTGGGCTAAGAAATGGCCGCCTCATTCCCGTCTTTCGGGATCGGCTCCCTTCATCAAGCACTGCAAAAGAAAATGTGCAGAAAGGGTTAACTGCCGCTGTTGATAATAAAGCACTTGGATTTACTGATGCGGCAGTTACCCCTCTTTAGCCCAGGAGAGATTAAAAGGAACAGGAACCCCATAGGAACAGGAACCCCCGTCCCAGCGGAACAGACTCTGCCCGGACACAGTGTTTCAAACCTAGTAATGGAGAATTAAAGATTGTGATGAAGGAATAGTGCAAAAGGTGTTTTTTTTTTTTTTTTATTATTGTTACCCTAAATATTATGTCCGCTGCAGATCTTGATTTCTCTGATGTACCGCGCGGAGATGAGATGTTCTGGTCCGCTAAGCGTATGGACTGGTCCGCTAAGCGTATGGACAAGATGGTTATATTGAATAAAAGCTGTGCTGTAAAGCAGTGTGTGTCTCTAAATAGCCACTGGTGTCCAAGCCTCACAGTTTTCTTTCCCATCTTCTCCAAGGGCCACAATTGTGGTGTTTCTGCCTAATATTTTGTGCGTGCGCACACCTCGTCACACGCGCGCACATTCACCTCGCCACACGCTCGCACCTCGCGCACACCTTGCCACACGCACCTCGCCCATTCACCGCACCACACGCGCTCACCTCGCCCATTCACTGCACCACACGCGCTCACCTCGCCCATTCAGCGCACCACACGCGCTCACCTCGCCCATTCACCGCACCACACGCGCTCACCTCGCCCATTCACCACACCACACGCGCTCACCTCGCCCATTCACCGCACCACACGCGCACCTCACCCATTCACCGCACCACACGCGCACCTCGCCCATTCACCGACCTCACCCATTCACCGCACCACACGCGCACACCTCGCCCATTCACCGCGCACCTCGCTCATTCACCGCACCACACGCGCACCTCGCCCATTCACCGCACCACACGCGCACCTCGCCCATTCACCGTACCACACGCGCACCTCGCCCATTCACCGTACCACACGCGCACCTCGCCCATTCACCGCACCACACGCTCACCTCGCCCATTCCCCGCACCACACGCACACCTCGCCCATTCACCGCACCACACGCGCACCTCGCCCATTCACCGTACCACACGCGCTCACCTCGCCCATTCACCGCACCACACGCACACCTCGCCCATTCACCGTACCACACGTGCACCTCGCCCATTCACCGCACCACACACGCACCTCGCCCATTCACCGCACCACACACGCACCTCGCCCATTCACCGCACCACACACGCACCTCGCCCATTCACCGCACCACACGCGCACCTCGCCCATTCACCGTACCACACGCGCACCTCGCCCATTCACCGCACCACACACGCACCTCGCCCATTCACCGCACCACACGCGCACCTCACCCATTCACCGCACCACACGCGCACCTCACCCATTCACCGCGCACCTCGCCCATTCACCACACGCGCATACCTCGCCCATTCACCGCACCACACGCGCTCACCTCGCCCATTCACCGCACCACACGCGCTCACCTCACCCATTCACCGCACCACACGCGCTCACCTCGCCCATTCACCGCACCACACGCGCACCTCACCCATTCACCGCACCACACGCGCACCTCGCCCATTCACCGACCTCACCCATTCACCGCACCACGCGCACACCTCGCCCATTCACCGCGCACCTCGCTCATTCACCGCACCACACGCACACCTCGCCCATTCACCGCACCACACGCACACCTCGCCCATTCACCGCACCACACGCGCACCTCGCCCATTCACCGTACCACACGCGCTCACCTCGCCCATTCACCGCACCACGCGCGCACCTCGCCCATTCACCGCACCACACGTGCACCTCGCCCATTCACCGCACCACACGCGCACCTCACCCATTCACCGCACCACTCGCGCACCTCGCCCATTCACCGCTCACCTCGCCCATTCACCGCCCAACACGCGCACACCTCGCCCATTCACCGCACCACACGTGCTCACCTCGCCCATTCACCACACGCGCACACCTCGCCCATTCACCGCACACCTCGCCCATTCACCGCCCAACACGCGCACACCTCGCCCATTCACCGCTCACCTCGCCCATTCACCGCCCAACACGCGCACACCTCGCCCATTCACCGCACCACACGTGCTCACCTCGCCCATTCACCGCACCACGCGCGCACCTCGCCCATTCACCGCACCACACGTGCACCTCGCCCATTCACCGCACCTCACCCATTCACCGCACCACACGCGCACCTCGCCCATTCACCGCACCTCACCCATTCACCGCACCACACGCGCACCTCGCCCATTCACCACACGCGCACCTCGCCCATTCACCGCACCACACGCACCTCACCCATTCACCGCACCACACGCGCTCACCTCGCCCATTCACCACACGCGCACCTCGCCCATTCACCGCACCACACGCGCTCACCTCGCCCATTCACCGCACCACACGCGCTCACCTCGCCCATTCACCACACGCGCACCTCGCCCATTCACCGCACCACACGCGCTCACCTCGCCCATTCACCGCACCACACGCGCTCACCTCGCCCATTCACCGCACCACGCGCGCTCACCTCGCCCATTCACCGCACCACGCGCGCTCACCTCGCCCATTCACCGCACCACACGCGCACCTCGCCCATTCACCGCACCACACGCGCACCTCGCCCATTCACCGCACCACACGCGCACACCTCGCCCATTCACCGCACCACACGCGCACACCTCGCCCATTCACCGCACCACACGCGCTCACCTCGCCCATTCACCGCACCACACGCGCTCACCTCGCCCATTGACCGCGTGTTACACCTTTCACCATTGTGTCCAGTATTTTTGGAGATGCCGCCTGGCAACCCTATATAGAGCTGGAATTTATTTTATTTTTTATCGCCCGTAGAACCTACTTATGGCATTTTGTATAAAATATATAATTTATATACTACACGTACAAACACAATTTTAATAGTGATCCATGCACTTTTACTTAAATAATACTGATCCCCAGGCCAGCTGTGCTTTTTGTAACGTTTAACCCCTTTACGGCTTTTAATGGTTTAAACTGCTGTAATAAGACTGGACACCAGGTGTCACTGTTATTCTGCGTGTGACTGCTTAAAGGGGCCTTCCCTACAGCAGGAAAAAACTAATGTAATCGGCTTCCCTAGGAATAGGTTTACTGTTGGAGAATTAACTTTCTCTTTTTGTGTAAAAAGGAGTCTGTTTCTTTCCTATTTGGGCCGTATAATTCAAATGTTATCTGGTCATTTGTGTTTTCTCATCTTTTTAAACCAATTATGCTCCTATAAATTGTCACTTTGGTTCTACGTGAACCAGATACTTTTTAACCCATTAAATGTCATTGGGTCAATTTGGCCTTCCAAGACACTGATTCTTTAACCCATTAAATATGTCACTGTTGTCCTACTGGGCTTGGCCCTTTAACTCATTTAATGTGACTGAGGTCACTATTGTCCTATGTGGGAGTGACCGCATTAAACAAGTTGCAGTGTTTAGCTTACTTTGGTCCAAAGTGGTTCTTAACGCATTAAACATGTCACTTTGGTCCTTAAGGGTACTGGCCCTTTAACATGTTACTGGCCCTTTAACATGTTACTGTTCCTATGTGGGAATGACTCGCCATTAAACATATCCTGTCAGGTCACTTTTCTGCAAGTGGGACTGACCCTTTAACCCAGCGGTGTACAATACATTTGCCACTTGGCAAATAGGCTAATGGAGTGTGGTGAACGGGGGCACTGAGGGGGAGAGCCATGACATCTGTGGGGTGGGGCTTGGATGTGGCATGGCGCGGCTCAAGGGCTGGCGCCTAGTGGCACTGCACCACCCCTACACACCTGGAAGTTGGTCCAGCTACCTCATTCGCCAGCGTGATCGGAAGCCTCCCCCCATGTAAGATTTGGGGGGGTATGATGTGTATTTGGGATGTGGGGGCTTAAGATCCCCATCCTAATACACACATTGTGGGGGATTGTGTATTGGGGAGTGGGAAAAAGAGGGAGTTGCGAGCGCGACGCGATTGTAACCGACATGAGAATGTGGCGAATGACGACAACCGCAAGTGTGTCTATCTTTGATTTCCTATTGGACACCGCTGCTCTAACCGATTAGACATGTCACTGTTATTCCCGTAGATCAGTTTTTAAATGGGACTAGTCCTTTAACCTATAAAACGTGTCACAGGCATTAGGTCACTGGGAGTGGACCTGTAATGATGGAGAAACCACACAAGACCCTAAGCTCATAACAAGGTGACTTTAATCTGAAACAGATCCGTGTGTAGTAAATCTACCCCCCACAGCCCCCTAACAAAGACGTGTTTGTGTGAGCGGGGCCTCCAAGGCCCTTTTCTCTGGCACTCGCTCTGTACACAAAGTCCGCCTCTGTGTATGGAAACAGATGACACAAGCGACTTAACAATCCCTCTGTATCCCTTAACTCAGGGGGCTCAACTCCAGTCCTCGAGCCCCTCCAACAGGTCAGGTTTTTAGGATATCCCTGCTTCAACACAGGTGACTCAGAGGCTCAGTCTTCGATTGAGCCACCTGTGCTGAAGCTGGGAAATCCTGAAAACCTGACCTGTTGGGAGGGCTTGGGGACTGGCGTTGAGTGCCCCTGCATTCACTGACGGTTTACGGGCCGAGTCGTTGCCTCTGTAGGGCTGGGCTGCAGGGCGTCGGCACAGGCCTGTTGAATCTGCAGTCTGTTTGACAGGAGTCACATCTGTGAATTTAAAGGGCCAGTCCCAAGTAGGACCAGTGAGATCTAATGACCGTGACCTGTGTAATGGGTCAAAAAGTCAATGTCATTTAGGAACTGTGATCTAATGACAGTGACCTGTGTAATGGAATAAAGGGTCAACTCCACATAGTGACAGTGACATGGTTAAGGCGTTAAAAGGTCAGTCTCGCGTAGGACCAAAGTGAAGTAATGACTGATGTTGTAAGGGGTTAAAAGATCAGTCCCATGTTGCAACAAAGTGTCCCGATGACAGTGAAAGTTAACACCCATTGGTACAGTAGGTAACAGGCGTCCTCCCCCGAGGAGTTTGCAATTTACAGCATCGTCTTTACTTTCTGGACTATCATTGGAAAGCACTTTAGGATTAAAACACACTGTGGATAGGGTTTGCCAGATGTCCAGCATTGAACCGGACGGTCCTGTATTTGGACACACTGTCCAGTAAAAAATTAGAGGTAATACTGGACATGTGTGTATCTGGTATTACCTCTCTGGACATAGTGACCTGACTGGCTTGGGGGGCCGTGGAATTTCCCCAAGCAGGGCTGTTGGTAGGGGGCTGGGCAGATTCCTCCATCCTGATTGGCTGCATTATCCAGGAGCAGCCAATCAGTAGGAGGTGTCAGGAGCCCTGGGGGTGGGACCAAGGAGAGGAGGAAACAGCAGTGTGTGTGAGCGCGCGACCATGGCGTTACACCACAATATTGTGTGCAGCATTTTTGGAGAAGTCACTTGGTAACCCCAACTGTGGAGATATCGGCTATTCCTTATGAGACTGTGGGATGGAGAGATCAGAGATGGGTACACTGGGTTATACCATGGATGACGCGTGTGTTTGTGTGTAATCCTAGGGACATCATGAGTCAGCGGTGGGAGAGCCGGCTGCTTCCTGTGAGATATGCCTTATCTTTTTAGGATGCAAGGCCTAGCAAGATAAATGGCTCCTAAAACAAGACGTGTGACCCCAAATAGCAAATGGGAAAGCTGACACACACTGGTTATTTCCATGTTTATTATACTTCTCTCACACTTCATTCCTTAGGGTGACCCTCCCTCTCCCCCTCTCTTGCTCTGTTTTTCTATCTCCATATCCCTATTTCTCTATCTCCCTCCCTGCCACCTCCTCTTCTCTCTCTCTGTACCCCCTCACTTCTCTTTATGGGATAAATTCTATATACCCTGGGACAAAAAAAAAGTATAGAAAACTTTTGGAATATTCGGCTAGAACGTGCACTTATGCAGAATGAGTATGTACAGTATATATATATATATATATATATATATATATATATATATATATATATATATATATATATATATCTCCGGATGAGGCCCAATTCTGTGTAATTCGGCAGGCATATGCTTACAGGGGTTCATGTTAAAATGGATAAGAAGCAAAAGGTGACAGTGTGTGCTCATTTGCCCGTCATTTCCCAGAATCACTGGCTGCAGTGGAGCAACTGTATGCTGAGAGATAATGGGGAAAGGCAGGGTTATTACAGACCTGTGTGAGATGTGAAGCTCTAGATCTGGGCCCCAGGAAATCTGCCTGCAGCCCTGAATGGGAAAATTTCAGGCGCTACACAGAAGTGGGGTGATTCAGCTGAGCCAAAGAAAAACAGGCCTCAATACCTCCCTAGAGTATTAAAATGAGGGTACCTAAGGAAGAAGCAAACCATACAAACCCTGTAAATATATCAGTAAATGTGAATCGGGTGCTATGTCTAAGAATGCAGAGCATTATTATCACCGGCTGTGAATAAAGCTCCCGTTTGTACTATGAAAGTTCCTGGAGCCCATCCTTATTCCATCTGCATATCCACGCCCAGCCTGCACTGACCCAGCACCCTGAGCAGGTGTGAGAGACTGAGCATTGCCAGGTACATAGTCCATCTGATGTAAATTCCTTCAGACACGAAGGGTTACACGGTTTTTAGCTTTTCCCTGTTTGGACTCACATAAAACTCTTAAACCCATTTAAAAAAAAAGACATGGCATGTTTTTATGTGATTGATCATATCAAGGAGTAAACATGTTTACTATATATTAGTAAACTCCTTTCCGGTCGCTGTATCTAGTACAGAAATGCCCTGCGCGTGTCGCACGCGTCCGATTGTGCGACGGACACGGTTTTCTGAGGGTGGAAGCCGCATGAAGAAATGATCAACAAGACGGTAAGATTAGATCATTTACTGCAACGGGTTATTAATATAAAACCAAACCGTCCTTTTGCTGCACTCGAGAGTTTCGGGAAACTGAAATAAATAAATGATACAGCGCACGTGCGGACGCCGTTACACACACACCATTAGAATATTTATTTTTAAGTGATGTCATCTGTTTGAGAAATATATATACAGCAAGGCCCCGCTTCGCGGAGATATGGCGGTACCGAGTAGGGGGCAGCCATGTCTGCGCATGCGCAGAACGGGCCGGTCCGGGGTCGCGCATGCGCAGAATGGGGGATTTTGCCGATGTTGTGCATGCGCAGAATGGCGCATTGCCGGTCTGCGCATGCACACACAACGAAAATCGCCCGTTCCGCTTTCCGGCGATCTTTGCTTTGCGGCGGGTGCTTAGAACAGAACCCACCACATGACTGGGGCCCTGCTGTATATATATATTTATTTATTTTAAACATTTTTATTAAGATTTTCAACAGTGAGATGGGAATGGGTGGGGTGCAAAAAGAAGAGGGGGAGGGGCACAATCATGTTATATAAAATTTTGACACATCAATAATCACATTCCATATCATATATCATTTTAAACTTAGAAAAAAAAATTCCAATCTTAGTAGTAAAATGCTCCTCCTGGGGCGGTCCCCCCATATTTCTCCTCTACGGGCGACTTCCTGTCTCCCGGCGCTCCCCACTCAATCCACTTGCCTATCGCCGCTATTCACCTACATCCCATGGTTCCCAAACCCTATAAAACTTCCTCGTAGTAGGATTCAGAAATGAGGTGAGTTTCTCCATTAATTGACCTTTATTTATTCTTCTAATAACCTCTCTTCTGGAGGAGGAGGAGGGGGGGGGTGTTTTTTTCCACGGCGCTGCCACGGCGCACCTGGCTGCCGTTAATATACGTGAAATTAATTTGAGCGCACGGGTTCACAAAATATTTTTTATTTTTTTTTAGCGTGTCCCGTTTTCTACTTTTGAAAATCTGGTCCCGCTCCCTCCCACCAGTAAGGGGCTCATCACAGAGACACAGGGTCTCCCTTCCCCCTACTAAATAACATCCATATTTCCTCTTCGGTTTCCTTTAGTAGAGGGACCGTGGCAGGAAGTGGGTAATCAGTAATAAAAACACATCCCTTGTTACTCAGTCCTACACAGATCCCAGCATTAAAACATGAAACCCTCCGAGTCTCTGTCGGCCTTCTGCATCTCGCTGCTGTTTGTGACGCTTTGGGGACCCGGTGTTGCCAACGAGGAGTATGACGGTTTGTATATTTTCATTGCAGCTCTGCTCAGCTCAGCAATAAATGTAATGCTTTCTGTAGGGATCCTGTAGAAAACAAACCCATGCAGGTCCCTTTCTCTTGCTTTTCAGCATCACTTTGTCTTTTTCCATCATTGAGATACTGAGCCCTGGAGAACAGGGATGGGCAAAAATGACCACCAGGGTTTGCCATGGAAATGACACTAGAATAGTAACCATGTTGCCTTCTTTAGCAACTAAATCTAAACTATGTTTTCAATGCACTTTGGAAGCAGGGAGTAAAGGGGCACTGCTTATACCAGAGGGGCATTCATCTAGCTGTTTAAAAGTATGAAATACATGTTGAATAATTACTAAACATTACGATACAGGGAATATAATAATACAGATGGGATAAGGGCATCAAGACATGTAACATAGGGAGAAGAGTCCCTCACCCACAGAGCTTACAATCTAAACGGCATGTAGTGAGAGTAACCGAACCAGCATTGGTAGAGTACAGTAGAGCATACTGTAGATATAATGCATAACTAGCATTGGTAGAGTACAGTAGAGCATACTGTAGTTTAATGAGTAGTGTTCACGCAGGACTATTAAACACTTTGTTGAACAAGTAAATTTGTAGATTGGCATCATTTTATATAGCGCTTTCTCTCCCAACGGGACTCAAAGCGCGTCACAATTACAGTATAGTGCGCGGCACATAGGATTGTTACAGACATTTTGCAGACACAGTCCCTGCCCTGTGGAGCTTCCAATCTATGTTTTTGGTGCCTGACACACAGGGAGATAAAGTGACTTGCCCAAGGTCACAAGGAGCCGACACCGGGAATTGAACCAGGCTCCCCTGTTTCAAACTCAGTGTCGTAGTTTACAGTCGGCAACTTTACTCAATCTAAAATTATTTATTCATGAAAGTAAATGCAAAGTTGTAGGTTGTAGAATTTATAGCCTCAGCAGCGCCCCCCCCCCCCCCTCCCTCCCTCCCTCCCTCCCTCTCTCTCCCCCCTGTCCATCACTGGTTTCTGGAGATATTACCATTTTAATTTGCCAGTAAAATAAATCCAATCCTGCTAATGTTTTCCATACCTGTCCAGGGGAAGGAAAATGCTAATATCTCAGGCTCCGGGGGGAGGGGTGTCGGAGGGTTCCCTGAGCTGTAAGGGATACGCTTCAGTTTTGGACGACACCTAGTTCATACAATGTAAAAATAAATAAGTTAATTGCCACTGAATAATTTAAAGACAACGTAAAGCTGTCTCTTGGACTTGAATTGGGTGTCCCCAATTATGGCCTATGTTTACTAAGTGGCTCTAAGCCATAGACCACCTTACAGCCCTATCGCTTGAATGGGACAGATGGTGTCTTCCGGCTTAACACTGCAGTGGTAAATGTGTCCCATTGTCTCAATAATTCAACCCAACCAATGACTTCTTTGTTTGCATCCCCTCAGATTATTCCATGGAGACACAAAATAACGAGACGGAGCTCTCTGACAGCACCCTGTGCCCACGATCCTTACCGGGACAGAAGGTCTTTAGGGATAACCAGACATTCTTGTCCATCTCCCCACACTCCAGGAACCATCTGAGTAGCCCCATCACTGTGATTCTAATCCCCTCCCTCTACACTGTGGTCTTCCTGGTGGGTTTGCCTTCCAATGGTCTGGCTCTATGGATCTTGGCCACCAAGGTCAAGAAGATGACCTCCACCATCTTCTTGATGAACCTGGCCGCTGCTGACCTCTTGCTCATCCTCATGCTGCCCTTCAAGATTTCCTACTACTTCCTGGGCAACAACTGGCTCTTCGGGGAGACGATGTGCCGGACCCTAACCAGCTTCTTCTATGGGAACATCTACTGCTCCGTCCTCCTCCTCATGAGCATAAGTGTGGATCGCTACTTGGCCGTGGTGCACCCTTTCTTCTCCAGGACGTTTCGGAGCAAGACTTTTGCTATCTGCATGTGCTCCACCTCCTGGATCATCGCCATCTTGTCCGTGCTGCCCTTGGCCACCCTGCGCCAGTCCTATCCACTGGACGAGTCCAGTCTCACCCTGTGCCATGACGTCCTGCCCAGACAGGAGCAGGCTCAGTATTTGTTCTACTACTTTGTGTGTCTCATCACCCTGGTCTTCCTGCTCCCGTTGGCCGTCATCATCTTCTGTTACGCCTCCGTCATCCGCGTGCTGATGTTGAGCGGGGAGAAATACGCCTACGCGGTCAAACTATCAGCCCTGGTTCTGGTCATTGTGGTTGTCTTCTTGACACCCAGCAACGTGGTGCTCCTGATTCACTACTCAGAGCGCTGCCTCCATCGCTACGAGGATCTTTACATCGTCTACATGGTCTGCTTGGCCATGAGCTCCTTCAACAGCTGTGTGGACCCCTTTGTGTATTACTATGTCTCGGAGGAGTTTAGGGAGAAGGTGAGACGCCGGTTGTGGAAGAGCTCCAAGACTACGGTGACCTCGCTGAAAACGTCCAAAGAGGTTCTTCCCGCCAGCTGCTCCCACTCGCACTCCCGGTCGGTGCTGTGAAGCTTTCATTTCTCCTAACACCTTCCACTGCCGAAGGGACCAACAGAGCATTGGGGAGCAACATAATTACAAGCGGAGCAATGCATGGCTGGCGCCCTTGGCTGCGAGGGGGTTGGTGGCGATAAGTGTCTATAGATCTCTGAAGAAGAGACTTTCATATATTGCAGCGTATAAAAAAAAAAAGAAGAAAATCTGAAATTTGCTTAAATAATAGACTTCTGACTTTAAAAAGAAAGTTGGCAAATTTACCCCGAGAATCCTGAACTGTCACAAAAAAAAATACGGTGTAAAAATGTGTGTACCCTAAAGGGGTGATCTTTAATAAACCTGCAGAATAAATGTGGGGGGGTTTGTGGTAATGCAATTTTGTAACAATATTGAGGCATAGAGTATCAATATATCAAGGTTTTTTGTACTAGTTTTTGGTCTATATACGTCAGCTTGGGGTTTGGGAATGTCAAAAAGACACCTCATCTGTCACTATGTTATATATATATATATTATTTTTTTGTGGGGGATGAGGGGGGGGGGGGGGTTGAGCGATTTCTCTACACAGTGTCAATTATCCCATAGACAACTGCCTTCCAAGAAATGTATATATTCCACTATATATATATTCCATTATAATCCATTTTATAGGGAGTGGATAAGGGAGAAATGGGAGGAGTTATAGGGAGCGGTTATATGGAGCAATAGGAGGAGTTATAGGGAGCGGTTATATGGAGCAATAGGAGGAGTTATAGGGAGCGGTTATATGGAGCAATAGGAGGAGTTATAGGGAGCGGTTATATGGAGCAATAGGAGGAGTTATAGGGAGCGGTTATATGGAGCAATAGGAGGAGTTATAGGGAGCAGTTATATGGGGCAATAGGAGGAGTTATAGGGAGCGGTTATATGGAGCAATAGGAGGAGTTATAGGGAGCGGTTATATGAAGGTATAAGAAGAGTTATATGTAGCATTAGGGGGAGTAGAAATAGAAATGGTGCTTTAAAACATTGTTTCTTTGCTCACCTTAGTACGTAGCTGCGTATACTGTAGGTCTAAGGCAGCGGCCCCCAATATTTTAAAACTGGGCCCCCCAAAATAATTTTTTTGCATTTTCCCATTTGCCGCCCTCTGTATTCAGTACACAAAGCAAGATGACCAAGGTGTGATTATTATGGCCCTAAAAATAGCTATTAAAAAAATAAAGGAATATTGTGGAATATATTAGTTGCTTGAGAAACTGGTCTAAGACCGTGATTCCCAAAAAATCTGTAATGGCGGCTCCCAGGCCGTTTAGCGGGACACTCCAACCCCAAACTGCACCTTAGCGTCGGTAGTATAGCTGTGATGTACAGGAGGAGCTTCCAAAGTGCTCCCCACAATGCTTTGCATCCACAACAGCAAGGCATTGTGGGGCGTGACTTTGGAAGCTTTCACATTGATTGACCGCTCTATTACCCATGCTGTCCGCACACACTGAGGAGCAGTTTGGTGCCATATTAAATGAAGTGTGTATACCCCACGAACTCAGGACACTATACTGCCTGGGATCGGTCACACTGGTTTGTTAGCAATAGTCCGATAAATAGGCAATAAGATTTATTAATTAAGGGCTCGCGGAATAAATATTTTCTAGCGGGGGAAGCAGTAACAAAGGTTGGGCACCAGGGATCTTCTAAGGCCGCGCTTTTAGTCCTGGTTACGGCGACAGAGCGTCACGTCAAAACAAGTTTATTTAATCTGTTGTGTGCGCCACGGCCCGACCAAAATCCCTGAAATCAATGAAAAAAAATTTTTTTCGGCGACCACCGCGGGCACGTGAGCGGTTCAGCCAATGAGGACGAACCGCTCACGCCCCCAAGTCGCTGTCTCGTCTCCCACACTATAGGCAAAAAAACGCTGCTACAAGGGCGATGGATGATGTCACAATGTCGCGTCACCACCACCATAAGCAGGACTAGAAGCGCGGCCCAAGAGATACAAAAAAATGACACAGTGCAGCAAAATAGCTTATACCAAAAATATACGTATGGCAGAAGCAGGCGTCACGTTCCGGCTCTCGTAACAATAGAATTATAACCCTTACAGCGCCAGAGGAACTGGCTGCAGTGTAAGGGTCACAGAGCGGTCTCGCTTTACCGCGAGCTGCCCTGCTGAGCAGTTAGACATTTATGTCCTCGACTTGTGCTAATTACATGTGATAACACTTCTTCCCGTCTCACTCCATCCTATCACCAGTTGCACGGGGGCATAAGACCAAGCCTGGGACCTTAGCGCGTGTTCTCAGTGGCTTAACCCCTTGACTCCCAGAGGGGCCAGCAATGCACAGCTCTGGAGCTCGAGGCACACGCTCGTACGCGTGCACCCACGCTCGGCGCTTAAACAAAAAAATATATACTTTCCTGCGCGCTCAACTACCCGCAATGCCCCCCCCCCCGCATTCCCCCACGCGCGCGTAAATGCAGGACACCCGGCGCTCATGCTTGGAGCGCTCTCCAAGCATGAGTGCGCTCAGCGCCAGCGGGGACATAGCCTTAGAGTGCCGCAGTCGCTCCGGTGCACCGTGATCACGTGACGCTGCTCGGGACGTCACTGATGACGCAAATGGAAGAGCAGCCGTCTCCTCTTCCGTATCCCCTGGAAAACGAGCAACTATGTTATGGGGCTGCAGGAGTGCCGACGTCGTGGGACGTACAAAGGGTTAATCCTATGTATTTGTGAGAGAGAGGGAGGATGATAAAGGGAGGGCGAGAGAGAGGGAGGGCGAGAGAGAGAGAGAGGGAGGGCGAGAGAGAGAGAGGGAGGGGGAGAAAGAAAGGAACGGAAGGGAGGGCGAGAAATAGAGGGAGAGGGGGCGAGTGGGATGGAAGGTGAGAGAGAGAAGGTATTATTCAACTGGTGACATTGACCTTAATGGGAGTTTAATGAACAACCCCATATATAAGCCCTTATTCCACATGCACTGGGGTCTCTTCCCTGCTCTGTACAAAATTGTAGTCCCATTAATTTAAATGGAGATAATCTCTTCTTCAGCACCGGGAAGTTAGTTCCTAGCATACTGAACAGAGGAGAGAGGAGGAGAGAGAGAGAGTGGAGAGAGAGTGGGGAGAGAGAGAGGAGAGAGGAGAGAGAGTGGGGAGAGAGAGTGGAGAGAGAGTGGGGAGAGAGGAGGAGAGAGAGAGAGGAGAGAGAGTGGGGAGAGAGTGGGGAGAGAGAGAGTGGAGAGAGAGGAAAGTGTTTGAGGCAAAGTGGAAGGAAGAGAGACAAAGGGAAAAAGAGAGCGTGATAGAGAAGGAGAGAGATAGGGGCTTATTCTATCTCTGGCGATAAACAGATGGGCTGCTTCCATGTATATAACGAGAGAAAAAGATAGAAACGTGAGAGAGACATAAATTCTGTGTAGGGCCAGGTGAGGATGAAACTAGATTGATTTACAATGCGTTGCTGTCCTCTCTGGCAGCAAATGGGTTAAAAGAAGGTTTGCAGAAGCCTTTGAACACTTATTAACAAGGTCCCAGGATACATTGTGTCACCAGCTCACAGTCGCCTTTCTGCTTTTACACCATTCACTCACATTCCTGTGAGTGGTATCCTCTCCAGAGCCCTGAAGGGGTTAATGGTATTTGTGATAGAAATGCATTGTGGGCTCAAGGTCAGCGGCTTTGGTGGGTAAGTGGAGATCCCCACTTTAAAGGCTAGTATCTCAACCACAAGGCCAAAAGTCCTTAATCACAGCCCACAGGTTGGTAAGAATGTGTCATGTGCTGTTCTCATTGCAGCTTTATAGATCGTGACACCTTAGCGTAGTATTTTTCACCATGCGTTCCCCGGGCTTCCCGGCAATTCCCAGGTCTTTTGAAATTTGTACGAAATACAGAAGAATTTACAATGCACCGGATCTCAGACGCGCTATAAGAGGGGATTGGGGATCCTTACAATGCATCTCAGACACACTGTTAGAGAGGGTTGTGGTTCCTTACAATGCATCTCAGACACACTGTTAGAGAGGGTTGTGGTTCCTTACAATGCATCTCAGACACACTGTTAGAGAGGGTTGTGGTTCCTTACAATGCATCTCAGACACACTGTTAGAGAGGGTTGTGGTTCCTTACAATGCATCTCAGACACACTGTTAGAGAGGGTTGTGGTTCCTTACAATGCATCTCAGACACACTGTTAGAGAGGGTTGTGGTTACTCAGAATTTCCTCATATAATTATAGAGCTTCTTAACCAAAGAGACGTTGTAAACCCCTGCCTTAGTGTCTCAGCCATGAGGAATTATAAAGTGAATTATATTATATAGGATTTCTCGAGGTGAAAAGATGGTAGGGCCCAGTTGTCACAAACTATATTCGAGTTTTCATTCAGTACTTTCTTATATGTTCGTTTTGTAACCTACAGCTTCTGCAAACATTGTATTTTTAAATATCAGTGTTTCTGGGGAGGAGCATGAAGTGGGGGGGGGGGGGGGGAGGGGTTAACAAAATTGCAGCCAGTGTCACTAGTTCTACACAAAATTGTATACTTTTTAAACCTCCAAAGAAAGACCCCAATCCTTGACCTCAGAAGCTATTTCTAAATACATGTATCTAGAGGTTTGCAATCTCCCCCAGCTGACCAAAGCCGAGTCAGATGCACTGAATGGAAGGATCACCCAATTGGAATTATTAAATGCCGTTAAATCTTTAAAAATGGTGACGACCCCTGGCACTGATGGCCTTACTAATGTATATTACAAAAAATAATTGCGATCCTTTCCCCATATATGCTGGACATGTTCAACTCATTTCTAGGGGGTAAACCAATCCCAAACACTATGTCTACTGAAAATGTAGCCATTATACATAAAGGGGGCCATGACCCTCTTCAGTGTGGTAGCTATCGCCCGATCTCCCTGCTTAACACCGATCTAAAGATCTACAGTAAAATCCTGGCCAATAGGCTGAACCCTATCTTGCCAAGATTGATCCATATTGACCAGGTGGGATTCATTTCGGGAAGACAGGCTTCGGATAACACCCGGAAAATAATAGACATTACGGACCATATACATGCCACAGAGACCAAAGCTATCCTTTGAGCCTAGACACCGAGAAGGCATTTGAAAGGACTAACTGGGTTTTCTTGGACAGAACGATGCAGAAATGTGGTTTCTCAGGCCCTTTTCTAGAGCGAGTCAGGGCTTTATATCAGAATCCTACGTCTTTGGTCAAACTCCCTGGAAATGATTTGGACTCTATTAAAATTAAAAATGGCACGAGACAGGACTGCCCATTATCCCCTCTCCTCTTCGCCCTATCAATTGAGCCACTTGCCTCGCGTGTTAGGGACAACCCAAACATCCAGAGTATCACAATTGGCAGCACAAACTATTAAATCTCACTCTTCGCAGATGATGTTATATTAACATCAGCCAATCCCCTAACATAATTACCCAATCTCCAATATCTGTTGAAAGAATTCGGCAAATTATCGGGCTACAAAATTAATAATGATAAATCAGAGGCCCTAAATCTAACCCTCTCAGCCCAGGAAATTAAGTTGTTACAATTGAATTGTAATTATATGTAACATAGCCTGCCCGCAGTTACTTCTTTTTCTGGGCTTTTCCTCTGTCAGTCCTGTTAATGCAGGCAGTGGAAAGGTTAATTCCTTTCTTAGGCCTGTGTGTGTATTCCAGCCTTGAATAATGTATCAGTATTCAAGGGCAGGCCTAGCAACTCTGAGGATGTCAATCTGAGAGGTGGATATTGGTTGGAACGCCCTCTGGTGTGTGTGGGCCAATCTGTATCCGGCTCTGGCTTGCTATGAGTCAGAGACACTCCCCAAAGATATTCAAATTGGGACATCCTCCTAAATTGTCAGTTAGTTCAGTTGAGAGTTAGAGTGAAGAGAAGAAGTCAGTTAGCACAGAGACAATTCTCTCCCTTCCACCCATGCTGGGTTGGGAGGGAATGGAATTATGTTACCTAATCAGGGATCTGATCAAGAGAGAGGTTCAGGAAGAATGTATATGCTGTTGAAGATTATGTGAAGCCTGCCATTCTCTATCCTGGAGCTGACTGCCAATAAATAACAGAAAAAATATGCTGTGTGTGTTCCCGTTGTCTCTGAGAATGAAGGAGTGTCAGTGGGGTCCCTCCCCTGAATATCAACAGGGGATCCTTGCTGGCTGGAGGCACTGCACCAGAGAATGACCAAGGTAACCTGTCCCTGTCCTGGCTCTCCCCACACCACCGCGGAGCCCTCAGCCCTCCTGTTCACCAACAGGTTACAGCCCAACCACCTAAGAGTAGCCAGAAAGGAGCATACCCCCCAATCTCACTTAGGGGGGGGGGGAGTGTATGGTAAAAGGGTTACATATAGATAAGAGTTCTTCCCACATCAAGTACTTGGGTGTCAATATTTCCAGATATTATCATTCTTTTTATCAGTGTAACTACCCACCTCTATTAGACAGGATAAAAAAAAGGGTGGGTGTGTCGAGCACGCGCATTTTAAGTAAAACTTCTTTGTCTTTTGTCACTGTTTTGTCACAGAAATTGTATTTGTGATGTGATGTTTTCAATGAAAAATCAAAACACAACTTCAGTGACAAAACGTAAAGAAGTGTGACTTAGAATGTGCGTGCTCGGCCCACCCCTCACCTTAGCTATTTGCACTTCTATATTTATACTAACTGTGAATTCCTTGTGTGTCTGTGTGTGTTTCAGTGTGTGTGTGTGTGTGTTTCATTGTGTGTGTCGCCCTATGCTGGAGTCCTATGCACATGCGCGCCATGCACGGGAGGCTTCTGCGTGCGCATGCGCGCCGAGCTGCCAGTACTGACTTTGCCGACAGCCTCTTCTGCCAGCAGTGATGTCACTTCCGGGAGGGGAGTGCACTTCCGTCATGAACAAGGTCATTTACTCCAAGGGATATTTTCAAATGGTATATGCCAGCATAGAAGTTTCACTTCAAAAGACCTATTGAATTGGGACATGTTCCAGATATCATGGATCGGGAAAATAGTATCGGTCAAGGTGAATATCCTCCCGAGATTACTGTATTATTTCCAGACCCTCTCGATCCAGATCCCTGGAACTGAGCTAAAAAATTAGCAAAATAGAATATTTAAATTCATCTGGCAGAGCAAGAGACTTAGAACACCTAGGTCAGTTATGCTGACCTCAAGGGCAAGAGGGGGTTTGGGTGTCTCAGATCTTCTGAAATATTATCAGGCTACCCATCTTAGACAAGTGGTAGTGTGGAACGCTGACCCAAAATTATACTGCTGGCTAGCTATCGAATCTCACTATTCAAAGGCGTTATCCCTGCCCATGTCTCTCTGAGCCACCGAGGAACGGGAATCTAGCATTAAAATGTTTGAATTGGGATCAATGAAATGTACTTGGAATATATGGAACAAAACGAAAGAGAAATATAAACTGGTATCCCATTTTACCCCTATCTTTAATAATCCTAATTCCCCCCCCCCCCAGCCCCCAGGTTGTGACTAAGCAATTTGATCAATTCAAAACCAAAAATATCAGAACAATTGCTGACTTTCTATGTAAAGGAAAGTTTCTCAGTTTCCAAGATCTCAAGAGCAGGTTTGACGCACCAGACCTTCATATGTTCAAATATCTCAAAATCAGGCCCCTTTTGTACAAAGTTTCCCAGAACTGTATTTTTCCCAAACTATCGAGCTTTCAGATGCTCTGTAGGAAAGGAACCTACCAGAAAGGTCTGCTCACGAAAATATATTAGAAATGGAGGCGTCGGCTGGCACACCTGACTATAACTATATGCTCAGGTGGGCTGCAGATCCAAATTTAGATATTGATAGAGATGACTGGGAGGATATCTGGGAATTCGCAGTGAAAACCTCCATATGTACTATGACCAAAGAAAATATTTATAAGATCCTATATCACTGGTACCTCACTCCAGGTCGGTAGAAACAAATCTATCCCAAAGCATCTGACCTGTGTTGGAGGGGGTGGGGACAGAAGGGGGATATGGTCCACATTTGGTGGAACTGCCCTGCTACCCAAAAATATTGGCTCACCATACAAAGTATTATTAGAGATACGACGGAGCTATTGGTTCCTATAGACCCACTAGTCTATCTTTTGGCTAAGCCAGTGGATGATATTAGTCCTCCCCTTAAACGCCCAATCTCTTTCATATCGACTGCGGCCAGGATGTGCGTTCGCGGCCGCCTGGAAGACAAAAGCCCCGTCATCTAGACAGGCGGCAGATAGCAGAATAAATGAGGTGATGATGATGGAGAAGATGACAGAATTTATCAGTGGAATGTCTCAGAAAAGCTATCAAATTTGGGATCCATTGCTGGAGAATTGAGCCGAGATGAAGAAGAACCGGTAGCAGCCAGTTCTGGTTCAGTCAGGACGGGCTAAGAAGGGTATTCATGATTCCCTACTAATGTTTCTGGTAGATGGTGGAATCTCTCCCCTCCCCCCCCCCGTTACTCTTTATTTATTTCAATATTTTGTTTTATCAGCACCTCCTGAAACTCGATACACGGCAATCACAAACTTGGCCCAACAACCGGACTGCTGTTTGTATATCTGTGCCTGTAACATTTTGTCACCTACAAATTACAAATGATTTCTCGTTGTATTGTTCACTCACCGTCGTCTTATTATTATTTCTGTGTAATTACCGTCTTTTCTTTTTTGTTTTTTATTGTTATTCTGTTATGTTGAAAAACGCAATAAAATATTTGAAACAAAAATAAAAATGGCGGCCAGTAACATGACGTCGCTGTGCTCCTGCCCAGCTCCCTCTAGTGAGCAAATAGCAAAACTACAACTATCCGACACAGGAGCAAAAGAAGTAAGCAAGCACAGTTTGAAACCACTGTTTATTTCGTTTAAAAGGGCCAGTCAGTGTCGGAACACTGCACTTACCAGATACATATAACATCCGTTTTAGACACATACCTAAGGCCTGTGGAAGCTTATAACATTTAGACAGGGGAAAAAAAAAATACATTTATTTAACATTTCATTGTTAACCCTTTTGCTTCCAGAGGGGCCAGTGACACATTGCTCTGCAGCTAAGGGGTTAACATCCCTCCTTTTCAGTGTATATTTGAAGCTACAAAAACAAAACAAAAAACAACAGCAGAGTTTGAAGACGCGTTAATGCCATTTTATCTTTATTGCCCAGCCTTAACCCCTGCAGTGCTGGAGAGGTTCAGCACAGTGTAGGCCAAGTGTGGCCATCTCCCGTCCTCAAGGGCCACCAACAGGACAGGTTGTAAAGATACCCCTGCTTCAGTACAAGTGATTCAGTCAACAACTGAGCCACTGATTGAGCCACCTGTTCTTTAGCCAGGACAGCCTTAAAACCTGACCTGTTGGTGGCCCCTGAGGGCGGGAGTTGGCCACTCCTGGTGTAAGGCAACTTTCAGGGCAGAGTAGAAACTATTTGAGGGATTAGAAGCATCGCCCTCTCTTTCATATACGACGAGCCTGCGGACTATTCCCATGCAGCAAACAAGGGGTTAAATGGGTTACAACTTTGGCAAAAGAAAAAAAAGGAGATAATTATTTCTGTGTCACATTTCATTTATATGCACGTGTTTAATGGACCGTAGAATATATCATATATATTTGACATACTGGTTTTATACATTTAATTATCGACAGGAAGAGAGTCTGCAGAATATAGAGCAGATGATGTTAAGGGCGTTGAAGACTTGTTAAGGGATTTGGGACAGTCTGCCCTGTTTGTATCGGCAGGTACAGTATCTGGAGAGGGACTGAGGAGACAGACAGGAGGCAGGGGGACAGACAGGAGGAGAGGGGGGGGACAGACAGGAGGAGAGGGGGGGGACAGACAGGAGGAGAGGGGGGGGGACAGACAGGAGGAGAGGGGGGGAGACAGACAGGAGGAGAGGGTGGGGGGCAGACAGGAGGCAGGGGGGCAGACAGGGATAGAGGGGGGGACAGACAGGAGGAGGAGAGTGGGGGGGGGCAGGGACAGACAGGAGGAGAGTGGGGGGGGGCAGGGACAGACAGGAGGAGAGGGGGTGGGGGGGCAGACAGGAGGAGAGGGGGGGACAGACAGAAGGAGAGGGGGACAGACAGGAGGGGGGCAGGGATAGACCGGAGAGGGGGGGGGGGGTAGGGACAGGCACAGTGGGAAGGGGCTACAATGTCAATGACAGAAAAGGGGACATTCACAGATAGGGGACAGAAAAACTGCTACAATGACAAAGTAAAAGAGGACAGTCACAGTGAGGAGCAGAGGGACAGGGTGGAAAAATGACAGTGTGTATACATACTGCTGTATTTTTAGTTAACCCCTAAAATGCCCTAACACACTACCATCCCAGCCAAATAAGGTTGATATATTGTGCTGTGAAATGACATATTACATTCAGTCCTACCGCTGCTGGTTGGAACGGTGTCAGCGCACACAGCAACGCTACTTTAAAAAAAAAAATTCATTTAATGTCTGGCAACATCCGGGATAACAAAATGGGGACCAGCAGCCAATCTACAAGGGTGACGGTCACCCGTAATTTCCCCGAAATGGCTCAAGCAGCGGGGTGGGGTCAGTTTCAGTAATATATATATATATATATATATATATATATATATATATATATATATATATATATATATATACATACACACACACACACACACACACACACACACACACACACACACACACACACACACACACACACACACACACACACACACACACACACACACACACACACACACACAGAGGAGCTGCCGCCTTAACCCTTTCAGCGCTGGAGGCGTTATACTTGGTGCTCTGGGAGTAGGGCGTGCCCTGCCTCTGTGGTACAGACATGTGAACAGCTGCCTACCAAACCTAAATGACCTTGTTTCAGGATCCCCGCCTGCGCTCTTAGCAAGCACTCTGGGGAAGGGAGGTGCACAGGGTGGAGATGTACACCCCCTCCCAAAAATACCCGCCTCCCGTTCCTAAAGCAACGGGGAAATAAATAAAACCGGGCCAAACGTTACCTATTCGCCAGAACTATGCACAACGCAGTGTGCACATTAGTTGTTACTCTGGGAGGTTTATCTGTGCTGAAGGTTAGGGGGGCGGTGTTTATAAAGGCGCTGCCCCATACCAGGCCACCAGAACCCCCCTTTTATTTATTTTTAACCTGGATATGCAGCAGGGGGTTCCCAAGGCGGAACCACATTAAATGCAGCTCCAGGAACCCCGTAGTTCCGAAGATACTTACGGGCAAAGGTAGCGCCGGTAGGTACTTCCTTGTTACTAAAGCCCACCGCCTGTCGCCGTCCAATAAGAAGCTGCAACAGATTATGTCGCGGCTTCCCATTGGCCCACGTGATGCAGGAGTTTCAAACCGCCATTTTTATTCCCCTGCTAGAGACGCTACAGGCCTCACCTTCAGCGGTATCTCAGGAACCAGGGCATCCACAGAGATGAAAATAGCATGTTTCAGGTCCGGGGCAGGGAGGGGGATCGGGGGGCAGGGAGGGGGATCGGGGGGCAGGGAGGTATATCCATCCAGGTTAAAAAATTAAAACTGCAGCTGTGTTTATGCGCATCCTATAATGGGCAGGTTGTAGATTACAGCTATGGCCAGCAATCAAAGTGGTTTGAATAAAAAAAAAAGAGCAGTGGTATTGTGTAGGACTTCAAAGAAGTCTACATTTATTTAACAGTGGGGAAAAAAGCTATTCTGCAGGCATAGATGGTGCACTCCAAGGTCGTAACCTTTAGGGGCAGTAGGCTGGAGGCTCAGAGCAAATAGGCGGGTGGTCCTCCCACACAGTATATTAAAAATAACAACTTAACCGGATTGAAAAAAAAAACTTTATTATTCTTCCGCGTTCCGTTGCAATGACGCGCCATCTGACAAACGCGCGTCACGGCCACGCAACGCTGAAAAAACTATGCTGACCCTATTTTGGAAAGATTTTATACAATGTTTATGCTTTAGAAAGGGGGGGAGGGAGAGCGGCTTCCTAAATTAAATCCATTTTCCTTTAAATGAAAAAATAAAGTAAAAGAAACTACGTCTGTCAATAATAAAAAAAAACAGTCGCGGTAATCGGAGGTTGTAAATAAAAACAGTAATTATACTCCCGCGCGTCTCCTCTGTCACGGTCACTTCCACCGCTGGCTGGATCCTCCACCCGAGTGGAAGGGATTGTGTCTTAAACGCGGAGCAGACCCAAACGACGTCTTCAAAAGCGTACAAAAGCGCGACTCTAGTCACGGTATACATTCAGTCAAAAAACAAACAACAACAAAAGATGGCGGTGCTTCGGCCATAGCCGCACAAGCTGCTGCTGCTGGGCGCGCGAGAAGTTCTGCAAATGGCGAGTTGAATAACTTCCCCGTCTTGACGAGACCAGAACTGCCGGTAACGCAAAAAAAAAAAATTGTTTTGCAAATCCGTGGAACGGAGCGATGCATCTCGCGAGGCGACGGCGCGTTCCCTTCGCCCCGGCTGGGAAAACCGATGCGATTACAGCAGACGCCAAAGTGCTCAGGGTTTTTAACATTAAGTCAAGCAGGCAAACGTTGATACAATGAAGTCATTGGGGTTCCATGGCGTAGCGTTGCTTAGCTCCGTCAGTGGTGGAGGCGCCGGCTAAGCTCTCCGGCGCTGAAGGGGTTAAGGAAAATGTCCTTGATTTTGGAGGTCTTTCTGTGGGGGTGGGGCGGTTCTTTCAGATGCATATGTTTCTTTATTTCGTATTACGCTTCCGGCCAGAGTGCTGTTCAAAATAGCGATGAAAACACGATTTATTTATTTTTTCCCTCCCCAGAAGGAATCAGAAATCAGCTGAAAGTTCTAACCAAAAAAACCCCCTCACTTCCGTTCCAACGCTTGTAACTGAACCGTATTTTATAGAAGTCTGTTTATTTGTTTACTACGTCCTTTTTATTTGATGCATTTTGCCAAAAATATATATACGTTTCCTCTGGTGTGCGTCTTTTCTGCGGGAGAAAAAAAAAAAAAAAGATGGTTGTGAATTTCGGGGTGTGACAGGCAGGCTGCAGAGAGCGATTGGGAGACAGACACAGCGAAGAAGTGGAGCCGGGAAGGATGGATACGTTATTAAAATGAGTGACTGGGTGTAGAACATGTGACTGGCAGAACAATAGTAACATAGAATAGCGGACATGGTTCAGTAACTACAACAGGGTGCGAAGACGCAGGAGGGCACAGACAGTGACAGAGAAATGGGACAGGGAACAGTGACAGGGGCAAAGGACAGACACTGAGAGGGAGTATAATACAGAATGGCAAGAAAATGATTTATGGGATTTGTACTGTAATACTAGGGTCTGGTAAACCCCTTTAATATGCCCTAGCACAGTCAAGCTCCTCACCCCTACCACATGCAGGACTTATCACCTGAGATCTGACTACAAGGGACTTTTCATGGTCCCAAGGTTCAACAAAGTATCCGGCCGCTCCTCCTCCTCTTACCGTGCACCCCAAAACTGGAACAATCTACCGGAGACTCTCACAGCCGCCACCGGTTTAAGTTCTTTCAAAACTAAGGCTGTCTCACATTTTAATGTGATTTGTAACTGTTACATACGCCTATAACTTATTTTATCTTTAACTGTTAATGCAGTGTCTTTATATTTAATGTATAAAACTCTGCATTACATTAGGTAAACAGTGTCATATATATATATATATATATATATATATATATATATATATATATATATATATATATATATATATATATATATATATATATATATATATATATATATATATACATATATATATATATATATATATCATAATACATATATATATATATGACACTGTTTACCTAATGTAATGCAGAGTTTTATACATTAAATATAAAGACACTGCATTAACAGTATATATATATACAATACTGAGTTAAGTTATGGTGAGTAAAAAAAGTGACAAAAACCCTCCACAGGAAAGCAAATATGCAAATACAACTGTATGCTCATCTGCATGTCTTAGGCAGGTCTGCAACCCCGCCTTTCCCCATCATCACCCAGCATACAGCACTTCCACTGCAGCAAAGGATTCTGGGAAATGACATGCAAATGAGCACACTGTCACTTTTTGCCTCAAAAACCATTTTTAACATGGTTCCTTATAGGCTTAAGCTTGCTGCATGGTCACAGCTTTGAGCACAGCCATGGTTAAGGTGCATACCCAGAAAACCACCCACAGACAGCTGTTTCGACCTTGATGGGTCTCATCAGTGTGGGGTTGATTTTAACTGGGTATGCATGAAAGGCTATGGGATAGGCTATACCATAATACTGAGTTATATATATATATATATATATATATATATATATATATATATATATATATATATATATATATATATATATATATATATATATATATATATATATTATACTGTATATAACCCTGTTCACCTAATGTCCCATGTATTTGTAACCATGTATCTGTCATCATAACTCTGTGCCCAGGACATACTTGAAAACGAGAGGTAACTCTCCATGTATTACTTCCTGCTAACACATTTTATAAATAATATTTTGTGGGGTGAAATATCTTTTGTTCATCCAAAGCTATTTTGGAACGGTCACCGTTCTGCTACCTGTCCACTCCCCTCTTACCTGCACCCCCCTTTCCCTGCCTGCACCCCCCTTTCCCTGCGCTCCCGATCTCCTGTGTAAGGAGGGAGTTTCCCCTGAATTACTTGGATTCACTATTGAAAAAAGGCGACACATTTATCTGCACCCAGGCTGCTGTACCATGTGTCACCAGCAGGGAGTAAAGGACACATAAATTAGTCTTGTGCAAAAATACAATCTTTGCACTTTGGAGAGACTCTTAAACCCCTTCAAATGTTGGGGTTTAAACCCTTTTGGTGCTGTAATGGCTCAGCCATGCAATGACTTTCAGGCTGCCCCGCCACTGAACGGGTTAAGAGGTTCAGTATATCCATCTGGACCGGAAAAAGGCGTTTAAGCCCCGTCTCTGGCCGCAAAGTGATTACTGGCAGTGACCGTTTTATTTGATCAATAAGCCAGTTAGTTTTAGTCAACAGGACGCAGGTGCTAAAATCGGTGAGACTTCAAATGAATAAGCAACGGGGCTTAAAATCGCAGGATGCGAAGAGTTGTGATTTTAAAAACCAGGACAGGCAGAACCAAAGTATTGTTAAAAAGTTGAGTCAAAATATGTTATTGAGTCACAGGGGAGGTGCCCAGATTTCCAGAGTAAGAGGGTGGAATCACACCCCCAACCTGGGATGTGTAAAGCAGACAGTATAACTGCTCCCCCGCACGCCCTCCTTTCGTATGAACGAGTAGTGGGGTGATTACCATTCTGTGGTCCCCAGCGTATGTATCTGTCCTGTGTCTTCCGCTGAGATCGCGGGCGCTGTCTGCTCTGCCCCCATCTCAAGGACGTCCTCTGTCTCTGAGGCGTACGGATCTGGGTCGTACTCGTAAGAATAATAGGATACCTCCGACTGCAGAGCAGGGACTCCCTCCTCTGTAGGTCAGAGAAGGTATCACGTGAGGATCTCACACAGTGACATGGCGCTGAGCACACAAGCAGTGACAGGGCGCTGAGCACACAAGCAGTAACAGGGCGCTGAGCACACAAGCAGTGACAGGGCGCTGAGCACACAAGCAGTGACATGGCGCTGAGCACACAAGCAGTAACAGGGCGCTGAGCACACAAGCAGTAACAGGGCGCTGAGCACACAAGCAGTAACAGGGCGCTGAGCACACAAGCAGTAACAGGGCGCTGAGCACACAAGCAGTGACATGGCGCTGAGCACACAAGCAGTGACATGGCGCTGAGCACACAAGCAGTAATATGGCGCTGAGCACACAAGCAGTAACAGGGCCCTGAGCACACAAGCAGTAACAGGGCGCTGGGCACACAAGCAGTGACAGGGCGCTGAGCACACAAGCAGTAACAGGGCGCTGGGCACACAAGCAGTAACAGGGCGCTGAGCACACAAGCAGTAACAGGGCGCTGAGCACACAAGCAGTAACAGGGCGCTGAGCACACAAGCAGTAACAGGGCGCTGGGCACACAAGCAGTAACAGGGCGCTGGGCACACAAGCAGTAACAGGGCGCTGAGCACACAAGCAGTAACAGGGCGCTGGGCACACAAGCAGTAACAGGGCGCTGAGCACACAAGCAGTAACAGGGCGCTGAGCACACAAGCAGTAACAGGGCGCTGAGCACACAAGCAGTAACAGGGCGCTGGGCACACAAGCAGTAACATGGCGCTGGGCACACAAGCAGTAACATGGCGCTGAGCACACAAGCAGTGACATGGCGCTGAGCACACAAGCAGTAACAGGGCGCTGGGCACACAAGCAGTGACATGGCGCTGAGCACACAAGCAGTGACAGGGCGCTGAGCACACAAGCAGTGACAGGGCGCTGAGCACACAAGCAGTGACAGGGCGCTGAGCACACAAGCAGTGACAGGGCGCTGAGCACACAAGCAGTGACATGGCGCTGAGCACACAAGCAGTAGCAGGGCGCTGAGCACACAAGCAGTGACATGGCGCTGAGCACACAAGCAGTGACATGGCGCTGAGCACACAAGCAGTAGCAGGGCGCTGAGCACACAAGCAGTAACAGGGCGCTGAGCACACAAGCAGTAACAGGGCGCTGAGCACACAAGCAGTGACATGGCGCTGAGCACACAAGCAGTGACATGGCGCTGAGCACACAAGCAGTGACAGGGCGCTGAGCACACAAGCAGTGACATGGCGCTGAGCACACAAGCAGTAGCAGGGCGCTGAGCACACAAGCAGTAACAGGGCGCTGAGCACACAAGCAGTAACATGGCGCTGAGCACACAAGCAGTGACATGGCGCTGAGCACACAAGCAGTAACAGGGCGCTGAGCACACAAGCAGTGACATGGCGCTGAGCACACAAGCAGTAACAGGGCGCTGAGCACACAAGCAGTAACATGGCGCTGAGCACACAAGCAGTAACAGGGCGCTGAGCACACAAGCAGTGACATGGCGCTGAGCACACAAGCAGTAGCAGGGCGCTGAGCATACAAGCAGTAGCAGGGCGCTGAGCACACAAGCAGTAACATGGCGCTGAGCACACCAGCAGTAACATGGCGCTGAGCACACAAGCAGTAACAGGGCGCTGAGCACACAAGCAGTAGCAGGGCGCTGAGCATACAAGCAGTAGCAGGGCGCTGAGCACACAAGCAGTAACATGGCGCTGAGCACACCAGCAGTAACATGGCGCTGAGCACACAAGCAGTAACAGGGCGCTGAGCACACAAGCAGTAACATGGCGCTGAGCACACAAGCAGTAGCAGGGCGCTGAGCACACAAGCAGTAACAGGGCGCTGAGCACACAAGCAGTGACATGGCGCTGAGCACACAAGCAGTAGCAGGGCGCTGAGCACACAAGCAGTGACATGGCGCTGAGCACACAAGCAGTAGCAGGGCGCTGAGCACACAAGCAGTAACATGGCGCTGAGCACACAAGCAGTAGCAGGGCGCTGAGCACACAAGCAGTAACATGGCGCTGAGCACACAAGCAGTAGCAGGGCGCTGAGCACACAAGCAGTAGCAGGGCGCTGAGCACACAAGCAGTAACAGGGCGCTGAGCACACAAGCAGTAACATGGCGCTGAGCACACAAGCAGTAACATGGCGCTGAGCACACAAGCAGTAACATGGCGCTGAGCACACAAGCAGTAACATGGCGCTGAGCACACAAGCAGTAACATGGCGCTGAGCACACAAGCAGTAACTCCACTTCCATTTTTTTTAGTCTATATATGAAAAGCTTCCATCATGTATATAATTCATCATATAACCACTCGTTATGACGTCTCTTACTCCTCTTATCACTCTTCATAACCTCCTATTACTCTATATAACTCCTCCTATTACTCCATATAACCGCTCCCTATAACTCCTCCTATTAGTCCATATAACTGCTTCCTGTAACTCCTCCTATATCCCCCATATAACCGCTCCCTAGAACTCCTCCTATTGCTCCCTATAACTCCTCCTATTAACCCATATAACCGCTCCCCATAACTCCTCCTATTAACCCATATAACCGCTCCCTATAACTCCTCCTATTAACCCATATAACCTCTCCCTATAACTCCTCCTATTAACCCATATAACCACTCCCTATAACTCCTCCTATTAACCCATATAACCTCTCCCTATAACTCCTCCTATTAACCCATATAACCGCTCCCTATAACTCCTCCTATTACCCCATATAACCGCTCCCAATAACTCCTCCTATTACCCCATATAACCGCTCCCTATAACTTCTCCTATATCCCCCATATAACCGCTCCCTATAATTCCTCCTATTAACCCATATAACCGCTCCCTATAACTCCTATTGCCCCATATAACCGCTCCCTATACCTCCTCCTATTGCTCCATATAACCGCTCCCTATAACTCCTATTACTCCATATAACTGCTTCCTGTAACTCCATATAACCGCTCCCTATAACTCCTCCTATTGCTCCATATAACCGCTCCCTATAACTCCTATTACTCCATATAACCGCTCCATATAACTCCTCCTATTACTCCATATAACCGCTCACTATAACTCCTCCTATTACCCCATATAACCGCTCCCTATGACTCCTCCTATATCCCCCATATAACCGCTCCCTATAACTCCTCCTATATCCCCCATATAACCCCTCCCTATAACTCCTCCAGGATGGGCTGCAGGTGAGCTCCTGCAGGGGAGCCAGGATGGCCTTAGACCCAGGGGTTGGTGGGTGTGGGTGTGAGTTGGAGATGGAAGTAGGAGAGGCCGCAGGCTGCAGCAGTGGTGTAGGCCTTGGTGAGGCTGAATGCAAGGTACAGGAGAGTTTGGAGAGAAAGGAAGGGGCAGAACAGAATCTGCTTAAAAAAGAAGAGAAACGAGCTTTATTGAAGAAGTATAACAGGAAGGTAGAAGAATTGGAAATAGAAAATATTAAATTAAAGAGATGTCGTGGTCGTGAGGTAGACACGCGCAAGAAGCAAATAAATCATCTGCATGTTGAATTAACCCGGTTGGAGGTTGAGATTGCTAAAATAACAGGGGTTCCAGTCAGACAGAAACGTTCCCTTTTAAAAACTATTGAAATGCTAACCCACAGTGCTGAACAGGGTGCTGAGCAAAGTGCCAAGCAGGGTGCAGAGCGGGGCGCAGAGCAAAATGCTGAGCAGGGTGCAGAGCAAAGTGCAGAACAAGGCGCAGATTCATATTGTGGAAACGGAAGCCAAAACCCCATTAAATGCTCACAAGAAAAGATCATTTTGGTGACGCCTACAAGAAGTGGGAGAGAAACTAGATCCCAGAACAAGTCTGCAATGTCTAAAGATAAAACAGAGAACTTATCCCAGGAAAATTCTGATTCAGATCCTGACAGTTTAATTCCACCAACTGCCAAGAAAACCCCAAAGGGTAAAGTTGCAAAAAAAAAAGAAAGCAAAGGACCGGAAGCTAAAGGTTTCCACAGGAGAAGGTAACAGCCCTGTAATAGGGTCCAAAGACTTCAGGGAAGGGGACTCACCTCAGGGTGTATCAGACTGTGAGCAAGGATCTGTTCCAGAGCTTCCAGCATCCCAGGGGTTAATAGCAGAAGCAGCAGAAGATCTGATTAAAAGACCATTGCATGCAAAGAAAGCAGCAGACACCTGTGATGTGGGGTTATCTCAGACTCCCACGCTGGGAGAAGTTAAAGAAATTACAAAGAAATCTGGAGAGCAGCAAAGCAAGAACCTAGAAACTCTGAGAGGAGCTCAGCTGGAAATGGAGTTTGTGCCTGAGAGCAGTGAGCCAGAGAACCCATGCTCACCTGGACTTACAGAACCACACCCATGCTTATTAGCTGGTCCTGGGATTCAGAACTCTGAGAGAGGAGAACAGCAGGTGGTCATTAGCAGCAATGGAGACTGCATTAACCCTGTAGTGCCTGGGAATGAAGTTAAGGTTGTAGAGACTGAAAGTGCTGCTCCTATCCAAACAGTTCCTGATAGAGTGGCCCAATCAGAAGATGGGGTAAAGCAAAGTAATGGCATTAAGGCAACCCCAGTTCACACAGCACCCCCTTCAGCCTGGAGTGGGAGATCATTTGTGAGCGCTGTGACCAGAAATGCACAACCTTTAAAAATGAGGAACGTGGTAAAGTTGAGATATAAGGGTGCAGAGGAGATGAAGCCTGATAGGATTTTTGTAGGAAAACATCTATTGAAAGAATCTTTGGGCTTCAGTGCAGATGACATTTACGCACTTATCCATGTTCCAGGTTCATGCGAATACGATGTCAGCTTTAAGAGACCTCAGGCTCTGGACTACTTTTGGACAAAATATGAGAGTCTTAACAATTCAGAATTATGGAAGTCCTTTGCAGCTATTCCTGTGTCCAAACCGGAAACAAAGTCGGTGACAATTCTTTTCAGACACGAATCAGTCCCAATATCAGATATTCTGATATGGCTTGGCAGACAATGCGAAGTACTGGCTCCACCTACAAGAATTATGGACTCAGAAGAAATTTGGGTTGGAGGTTGGAAGGTGCAAGTCAGACTTTGGCGACATGGCAATGTTACAAAGCATTTGCCCAACTCCTTCATAGGAAGAGAAAAAGGAAATTGTTTTTACTATGGGCAGCCAACCTTGTGCCATAGATGTGGTTCAGCCAGACATTTAAGCATGTCTTGTGATGTTCTAAAATGCAACTTGTGCCAGTCCTTGGGCCACGAGAGGGCAAGTTGTACAAACATCAGATGTAATTTATGCGATAAATTTGGACATTCATACACGAATTGCGCAGAAGCCTGGCATAATATTTCAAAAGTATGGGAGCAGGAAGTGGACTTTGAAGACAATGAAGCACTTTATGACCGGGCCCTGAAAGTTGCAGACAGAATATGTCTGGATCCGCCTGCAGATGGGGTTGGTCTGGTTCAGCCTAGGGATGGTGCTTGCTTAGATCCTCCTGGGGACGGAGCATGTCCTGGACCACCTGTGGATGCAGTTTGCCCAGAAACACTTACAGAAAAAACAATTATTGTGAGTGTAAACAAGGCCCAGGAAATGTCAGAAGACCCCTTAGAAGGAACCTCCCCAAATCTACTCCCAGCAGGGGAACAATCTGGGGAATCAGATGATCCTACTTTGATGGAAACCCAAGTGAGGGAAAATAATAATAAAGAAAAAGAAAGTGAGCAGATTTGGGCACAGGGAAAAAAGAAAAGGAAGAAGAGCATGGTAAAAAAAACTTGGAGGGACTCTTCGACGTCCTGCAGGTCCCGCTGGTAAAGTTCCTCAGGTAGCTACGAAAAACCGTTTTTCTGCTCTCAAAGGATTGGGGGTCAAGAGCTGAAGACTCCGACGATGTAGAGGAACTTTCCTTATCCGAAGAGGAACATACTATGGATGTTTCCAGAGAGACAGACTCGGACATGATCCCACCTTCAGTGACCGTCAAGAGGTTTGGGTCATTGGGGGATAATGTGGGGAAAAAGTAATACCGTGTGTTTTTTTTGGGGGGGGCTTAAAATGTTTGTTCATTAATCCTTTAAAGGTAGCAGCTATTAATGTTATAGTTAAGGCTTTTATTTAGTTTCAATTAAAATGTGTATAAAAGGATGTGAAGTTGCTGTTGAGGAGTAAGGTGGAACAAATGCTGAGTTAATATTGATATAATATAAGTTTGTACATAATGAGCAGTTTTTTTTTTGTTTGAAATGTTTTTCTATGGAATGTAATGTTGGAATTTTTTTTCAATAAAAAGAGTTCCTCCTATATCCTCCATATAACCTCTCCCTATAACTGCTCCTATTAACCCATATAACCGCTCCCTATAACTCCTCCAATTAACCCATATAACCGCTCCCTATAACTCCTCCTATTACCCCATATAACCGCTCCCTATAACTCCTCCTATTACCCCATATAAACGCTCCCTATAACTCCTCCTATTACCCCATATAACCGCTCCCTATACCGCCTCCTATTGCTGCATATAACCAGCTAATAACAGACTGAAAAACATACAATGCCAGTAAGACTATGGTACTTTGAGATTGGTTTGCTAATTTTGGCATTCATTTGCTCATTTTTATTAAGCTCAAAATTCATAGAAAGTAATAAATTCCCGGCCGATAAGAGCCACGGCCCACACAATCTGCCCGTTCTCCTATCTGCAGTGACGCCCTCAGACCCGACTCAATGCTTTGGTCTCGTCCACATTTAGATTAACCTCATACCTGTCCCAGACAGTTTCCATTTCCATTACGTTATTGGCCTTTATATCCTCTGTTGGGAGGCTACTCCATGCATCCACCACCCTTCCCGTGAAGGACTTCTTCACATCTCCCCTGAGCCGCCCGCCCTCCAGCTTCAGAGTACGACCTCTGGTACTAGCACTTCTCTCTCCCTGACATCCTGTGTCTACACTGTGACGTGACTGGTACAGGGTTACCTGTGTTCTGCTGGGGGACTTCCTGTTCCGTGACGGACGCTATGTCTGGCTCCTCTTCTGATACATTCTCTTCTGCAGAAAAACGGGGTATTTTTTTTTTTTTTTTTAAAGACAGCTAACCCACTGAAAATTAAAGTAGCATTTAAAGCAGCAATCCATAACATTTTCTCTTTATATTCCACATAGGATTGAAGCAGGGGGTCTCTGGAGCTAAACCCCATTCATTTCAGCTACGGGGACCCCCCCCCGGAGATACTTACTTCCGTAGGGGGTGCCGGTAGTCACTCTGCCAGGCTAGCACGGTTCACATTATGGTGTAGTTTCAAAGCTCCCGCACACTGTGGGCCAATAGGAATCCGTGACGTCATCTGGTGCGGCTTCCTATTGGCCCATGTGACGCGGGAGCTTTAAACTTTAAACTCCAGCTAGCTCAGCCGGAGCGGCTACCGGCGCCCCCTACGGAGGTAAGTATCTCTGGAAGCAGGGGGTTCCCTGGAGCTGAAATTAGTGGGGTTCAGCTCTGGAGACCCCCTCCTCCCCACCGTTTCAAACCTGTGTTAAAAGATTAAAAAAAACAACAGGAATTGCTCCTTTAAAAAAATTAATAAACACTTTAAAAAAAAAATGACATTACTTTTTTTTATTTAAAAAACTATTCAACTTTGAAATAAAATAAAGTTTTACAGGTGTCCCGGGTTTAAATGTAATGTTTCAGCTCTCTCCATATAACCAGGAGGACACAGTGTCACTAAATGACCCAGCAGCAGAGATACTTAACACTGGGGATACCTCCCTGCAGAAGAAATACAATCTGAAAAGGAAACTCCAGCTGCTGTCAAATCCCCCTCCTGCTGTCATCAAGCTGCACATGACATCACAGGAGGTGACATCAGAGAGACGCAGCACTCTGAACATGGCGGCACACACAGGGATACCATGAAGCCCATTACTGGGGATGATTTAGCTGGATTATTATATCCAAATAGTTTTATATATACATAAAATAAACACACAAAGTTATTACCACACAAATAAACACACAAAGTTATTACCACACAAATAAACACACAAAGTTATTACCACACAAATAAACACACAAAGTTATTACCACACAAATAAACACACAAAGTTATTACCACACAAATAAACACACAAAGTTATTACCACACAAATAAACACACAAAGTTATTACCACACAAATAAACACACAAAGTTATTACCACACATGAAAACATTTAGATTGCAGTTTTTCCTTACTGGCTGACAAAATGACTTGATTCGGGCATAAAATAGCTCTGCAGGACCTCTCTTTATTATGGCATCATTATTTCTGGAAGAGACGGGGTTAAGCTCACCCATAGCACACTGGGACATGGCCAGCTGCTCTATCCTGGTGTTGTTCCTGCAGGCAGCAACCTCCATCTGACACTGGTTTTGGTAAATGGCCCCATCAGAGCCGCACACGGGATCCCCGTCATAGCCGCAGTCCCTGTAGCACATGCAGCGCTCAAAGTGATCCTCCTCCAAGCAGCCAAACACGTTGGTACACAGCCCGTTGTGAGCAAAGCCTGCAGGAGGTGAACAAGCCCAGAGCCTTTAATATGAGGCATACTAGCAGCACATCTGTCCTGGAGGTAACGTTATGGGGCACTGTCCCCCTGTATGTTCCCCCATGCTGCACAGTTAGGTGTTAGCCCAAAAGCTAAATACTAATGTCTCCCAAGTCCCTCTCACTCAGTGACATTATTAGACATTATCAAGGAAAGTTATCTGAGAAGATTCAAATCATTGTCCTGATAAGATCCTCTGATGTTTGCAGTGAGGGGCAGGGAGCGGGCAGAGAGTGGTCAGTTAGGGGCAGAGAGTGGGCAGAGAGCTGTCAGGGAGGGGCAGGGAGTTACAGAGATGTGCAGGAAGTTGTGTGAAGCAGGGAGTTGCAGTGATGTACAGGAAGCAGTGTGAAGCAGGGAATTGCAGTGAGGTGCAGGGAGTTGCAGTGATGTACAGGAAGCAGTGTGAAGCAGGGAATTGCAGTGAGGTGCAGGGAGTTGCAGTGATGTGCAAGAAGCAGTGTGAAGCAGGGAGTTACAGTGAGGTGTAGGAAGCAGGGAGTTACAGTGAGGTGTAGGAAGCAGGGAGTTACAGTGATGTGCAGGAAGCAGGTTGAAGCAGGGAGTTACAGTGAGGTGTAGGAAGCAGGGAGTTACAGTGAGGTGTAGGAAGCAGGGAGTTACAGTGAGGTGTAGGAAGCAGGGAGTTACAGTGAGGTGTAGGAAGCAGGGAGGTGTAGTGATGTGCAGGAAGTAGTGAGCTGCAGGAAGTAGTGTGAAGCAGGGAGTTGCAGTGAGGTGCAGGATGTAGTGTGAAGCAGGGATTTGCAGTGAGGTGCAGGATGCAGTGTGAAGCAGGGAGGTGCAGGATACAGTGTGAAGCAGGGAGTTGCAGTGAGGTGCAGGAAGCAGTGTGAAGCAGGGAGTTGCAGTGAGGTGCAGGAAGCAGTGTGAAGCAGGGAGTTGCAGTGAGGTGCAGGAAGCAGTGAGTTGCAGTGAGGTGCAGGAAGCAGTGTGAAGCAGGGAGGTGCAGGAAGCAGTGTGAAGCAGGAAGCAGTGTGAAGCAGGGAGGTGCAGGATACAATGTGAAGCAGGGAGTTGCAGTGAGGTGTAGGAAGCAGTGTGAAGCAGGGAGTTGCAGTGAGGTGCAGGAAGCAGTGAGTTGCAGTGAGGTGCAGGAAGCAGTGTGAAGCAGTGAGTTGCAGTGAGGTGCAGGAAGCAGTGTGAAGCAGGGAGGTGCAGGAAGCAAGGGGTTACAGTGAGGTGCAGGGAGTTACAGTGTTGCTTTATCATTTTCACCTGTCCACTGGCTACTGGAGCTCTCCACCTCATTACACGTGGTCCCATCGCACAGCTCCCGGGACAAGGGGCTGTTCTCACTGGCGTTGTAGAATCGTGTGGCTTCAAAGGCTGCACACGGTCCAGGCAAGACAAGAATTAGGCGTCAAACCCACGAACACAGACAAACGCATGTAACATATTACATGTATGAGGGTTATTTGGAGGTTTTAATCAATCTTTACATAACATCTTTCATTAATTAAATGTGTTTCTCTGCCAATGTGCAAAAAACAGCACAGGATTTAGCAAAGAATCGGAATCCCATATTGGTCAGTTGTGATAAATCTCGTGCAGTCCAAACTGATGCTTATTTCTCTTTAATATGTGTATCAATACAATCCACACAATGATGAGTAATTAGCTAGGTTGCCGATCGATCCGTTCTCCTGTGATCGATCGGCGAAGATTCGGCTCGGGGGTTCACTAAATAGCTACAGATGAGTATTGACTCAGTATCTGGGACTTTGTAAATGGTTGCTATAGAAACAAAAAAGGCTTGTTACATTATAATACATAACAAATGTCATTCAGAGTTTTTTTTTTTTTTTTTAAATGCTACAAGTATTTTTTCATAGTACAGAAGTGATTTATTAAAAACACACACGTAGGATATTGTTTGGTCTGCAGCTTTAACACGGCTTGTGAAGTCAGGTGACTGGAGTAACTCCCCCCCCCCCCAAGGTACTTCACAAAAGCAGTGATGTTTTTACTCTGTCTGGGTGAATAAACCTTTGGAAGTCGGTTATATTGGTAAATTGTTGTAATCCTTATAAAAAAAAAAAACCGTTGTAAAAAATATTAAACAAATCAAACCCAGCTAAAAGCAAAGATTAAGCTGCTTTTTTATTTGAAAATGAAGTTTGCATTTCTTTGGGGCCTCTCAATGGGGGGGGGGGAGAGAGGGGTGTTTTTAATCGAGTGTTTTATTTACCTGTAGCCAACCCTGTCCTTATCAGAGAGCCAATAAAGAGAGGTGAATTTGGGGGCTTTGCCTGTGCAAACTCTTGTAGAACACCCAGTGATACCAAATAGAAAAGAGCAGACAGGGGAACTCAAACTCCTCCCACGTCTCAGCTCCCCGTGTTTGCAAATGAACTTTAACAGGGGATTTCAAAATATTTCCCTGTATCAGATTTGGGCAAAAAGGGCACCAATCACCCAGGTGTGACCCCTTAAACATGTCACTGCTAGTAGTGCTCTTTACTCCTAGGAGAGCGTGACCCCTTAAACATGTCACTGCTAGTAGTGCTCTTTACTCCTTGGAGAGCGTGACCCCTTAAACATGTCATTGCTAGTAGTGCTCTTTACTCCTTGGAGAGCGTGACCCCTTAAACATGTCACTGCTAGTAGTGCTCTTTACTCCTTGGAGAGCGTGACCCCTTAAACATGTCACTGCTAGTAGTGCTCTTTACTCCTAGGAGAGGGTGACCCCTTAAACATGTCACTGCTAGTAGCGCTCTTTACTCCTAGGAGAGGGTGACCCCTTAAACATGTCACTGCTAGTAGCTCTCTTTACTCCTAGGAGAGGGTGACCCCTTAAACATGTCACTGCTAGTAGTGCTCTTTACTCCTAGGAGAGGGTGACCCCTTAAACATGTCACTGCTAGTAGTGCTCTTTACTCCTAACAGAGCATGACCCCTTAAACATGTCACTGCTAGTAGTGCTCTTTACTCCTAGGAGAGGGTGACCCCTTAAACATGTCACTGCTAGTAGTGCTCTTTACTCCTTGGAGAGCGTGACCCCTTAAATATGTCACTGCCATTAGGACATGTTGGTCCCAGAAGGGCCTGACCCTTGAAGTGGGATTGCCCTGCTGACATAGCACTTACTTGGTTCATAGTAGTCGTAAATTTTAACTGGCACCGGCGCGGTTTTGCCCACAATGTATTCCCTGTACGCTTGCAGTTGGACGCAGGTCATGCACTGACTGGGTATCTGGAAGAAGCGGACAGTTTAACTCTTCATCCTTATGCCAGTTAATAGCCAGCCAATGGCACGGGGAGGCTCGGTCCAAGACATTCGATTGCGGCCGTTCGCCAAATAGCCACCGGCACTTCGCCGCGACACACCCCACCGCCGGGCACGTCGCTGCCAAGGTAAGTGCCTTACCCCAAAAACCCCTACCCTAAGCCCTTATCCTAACACCCCCTACCATAAGCTCTTACTCTAAAACCCTTACATTAACCCCTATCCTAAGCAGTAATTAAACTTACCTTAGAAGCGACCGGCAGCGCGGATTCCAGCGGCAAAGCGCCGGCGGCCATTTGGTCACGGCGAAATGGCCACGACCAGATTTACCATTCTAGGGAGACTTCCTTAGGGGTATTTCAATCGAAGGCACAACCAGCTGCCTAATAAAAACAACCGTGCAGCCACCCCTGGGGTGCAACCTCTATATATTTGTATCCTTAAATGACATAGCTCAGAATAAAGAAACTTCAGCTCTGAGTTGGATACATTCACACGACGCTTGCCATCTCCTTCTCCCAGAATCCCCTGCGTGTCTCATCCGAGCAGTTTATTGGCTCTCCCTTCGAAGTGAGGGCAGTGACATCATCAGACTGGAGATAACTGATCATCTCCTATCTGCCATCTTGCTCTATCCCACGAAGCAAAGATTTTCAGTGGAGCGTTTTCTCCCACTTAGAAAGAGACAGGAATTTGGAGGGATGGCTACAAAAAGGGTGAAACTAGAAGGCAACAAGTCTTTAACCACTTCTTGAACAATATTCCACAGCAAACTGGAGTGTTATATTGTGTAACAAATTAAAAATAATTCACAAATAAGCTAATTTTATTAACCCCTTTTGCTGCCACTCTGGCAGTGTAGCGGTTAAACAAACATGCCAAAGGTTTTCTTCAATAGTATGTTTGATGTACCTGAATAATGAAGCTTCCATTTGAAATACTTACGATGTAGAAGAATGAGTTAATTAGCAGTTTGTTGGGTGGGGACATTTCTGCTCGGGTAACATCAGAAACAGAGAACTGAATACATGTTGTAAAAATAGCTTGTAAGGGTGGGTGGTCCCGGGGGGCTGGGTGGGAGACCCTATGCATGGCGTGATGTCATTGCTGATGATGTCATGCATCTTATTGAGGTACAGGAGACCCGACCATATGCTGTCTCTCTCAAGGTCACAGTAATAATGTGTCAAGGTCATATCACAGGAGATGATGTCATCTCTGTCCAGATGTTAACTCCTCGGAGGGAGCAGGCCACAGCTGCGACAGCAGTGACACCATCAGAGGAACAAGCAGCGACACCTCTCTAAGCCGTTAAGATCGCCTCACTACGGCCGTAAACACGACAAGCCGACAGCAGAAGGTAACCAGGCGCGGACTGCACATTTTTGCTATTCGAAATCTTTATTTGCTTATTCATTTGATGCTAGCCTTGCCCTGTTGCACTTTAACGACCGTTCGCTTTTAGTAGATCTCGCTTGACGGGTTATCTGCCCTCACTTCATCAGGGTTCCGTGTCCCAAAGGGGATCCTCAGACTAAACAAAGGCAATCCCAAAGGGAACCAAGAGGAGCCTTTATAGGGGGCCCTAGTGCCGTTTAATCTTTTGGGTGCTCTCTATAAGTAGCGACTACGCCATGGGGTCTCGCATTCCAGGGATCCCACGTCGTAATATTCCTGCTTGGTTTTATAGGGGAGATCGAGTTGAACACAATCTACGTGGAAGTGGAACGCTAGGACGACTCCTCAACTTCCGTCATCAATGACGGAGGGATCACACGAGGAGCAGCCACGTGATCGCGAATGCCGGAGGGGCCGTGGCGCTCAAAGCTGCAATCGCACGTGTCGGCCAAAAAGTCGTTTATTTTAAAAATGAGTATAACTGGTCATCCTTTTGAAAGATTCAATCCCCCTTAAATATATTTTTATTACGTTTTTTATTTTCTCCAAGTCCTGCGTTTTCCTAATGTTATTGGGTAATTGTTGTTCTTCGCCATTATCTCGTAATAAAATATGTATGCTGCCTTCATCAGCCCCAAAAAAACATCACATGGATACACAATCTCTTTTTGTATTCAATAGTTATAAAACAGGCCGCTCTATGCAAAGCCTTGCGGGCCGTTCTGGCAGAAGTGGGGCTCATAAATCCTGTGGATAAAATGATGAGTTAATGTCACAGTTTCTGGGTTTCAGATGGACCGAACGCTGGACATCTGGGGAATACTTGTGCACGAGAAGGAAAATACAGAATCCCTGTAGAAAGTGTAAAAGGTGCAGTGAAGATGCTACGGGCCCTATTCTATATCTGCAGTTGGCTGAAAAATCCCTATGGACCCCAATGATATTGAATTAGACCCTGAACGAGAACCCCTCCCACGGACATCCTCACCTCATCAAAATAGAAGAGAACTTTCCTCCCGTCCACCTCGTAACGTTTCAGTCCGATCTGCTTGTTCATCAGCAGCTGAAAGACAGAAGGTACAATGAACGGGATGTTCTGCTGGGTCAGTCCTGGTTGCCCCGACACCTCACAGTAAATCAGGGCGATCCATTCGGAAGCAGAGACGTGAGCGCTGTTCACACCCGTTAGCCATCTTTACGATTACCCTTTGTGGCCAAACCGTACAATTGGATCCAAAAATTCGCTCGACGTGCATGGCTTTTTTGATTACTTTTGATTGCTTTCGAGTGCCACCGCCCCTTTGGCGCTTCACGGCCACGTGACTGCTCTTGATGATGGAACGAAAGTGGCGGAGACTTCCTTTTCCGTTCCTCAGATCGCACTCAGGGCCGAGCTGTACCTATTTAGTTTCAGCTCCGGGGACCCCCTGCTTCCGGAGATACAGACCTACTTAGCAGGTGCAGGTAGCCACTACTCTCTGCTATCAGGGCTCACGTAAAGGCCACGTTTCAAAGTTTCCACGCCCTGCGAGCCAATAGGAAGCTGCGATGTTATCAGGTGCGGCTTCCTATTGGCCACGTGACGCGGGAGCTTTAAACATTGCCGGGATACCGGCACCCCCTTTGGAGGTCTGTATCTCGGGAAGCAGGGGCTCCCCACCACTGAAGACCCCCTGCTTCAAACCTGTGTTAAAAAAATAATAATAACTAAAAAAAAAGTGCATGAATTGCTCCTTTAACACATCTATACAGAGAAGCACACTCCCACCTGTATTTTACCCCTAGAGATGCATCATAGATGTCAGAGATACACCAAATCAGTCTCCTCACTCAAAACAGCTCTCTAGAATGTTCCATTCATCTAAATGTTCCATTCATCAAATAGAAAATAGAGCATGTTTTTTGGATGACAGAGAGCGAGAATGAAGACATCAACTAGACATCGTGGACACTTGGGGTGTGTGTTTTCTGTGTCTGTTTTAATGTTTGTGGGCTCTCTCCACAGGTGAATTTTTTTGGGGTACCTTTCTGCCATCCTAAGTTAGATCTCCCCAAGCGCCCCAGGTTTGTGGAGATTGCCACCTTAGATCTGCCAGAAGTTTCAAACAAATCAGTGCAGCCCCCAGATGGAATGAATGTGTTGTTCTTTGAAGTGATAAAAAAAAAAAAAACAATGGAACGACACATCTCATCGACCGGATCCTTCATACAAAACATTACATGGATTATTGTACTAAGCGGTCAGATAATTTGCTTGAACGGTGTCAGAGAAATTAAATATTTAATATAAAAATTAATTGGTAACCACGGAAAAACACCGCACAACAACCTACAGATTTACTTTGACATCTAGGTGGCTGTGAGAATTATTCACTGCGGAATAGGTTGGCGATGGCTTTCCCCCAGTACCCACGGTGTCAGTGTAACTATTCATACATCACGGCCTTAATGAGAATAATGCGTTTTGTGTGTTGTTTTTTTGTTTTTCCTCTTCCGGACGGTTTGTTACAGATGAGATTGTCATTGTTACATGGAAGTGTTTTGCAGTTGGTGAAATTATATTAAACGCATTTCTTTTCAAGTCGCCATAAAATGTGACAGTTGCGGTAGTATTCAGTATTCACATTTTTGTTTGAAGGCTTTTCTGGACAACTTCACCACCGGTGCCTGGACGGCAACAGAGTGAGAATTACATTGGTCAGACATTACCAGACTACCAGATTATTGGTGTCTTAAATACTTTGTTGTACAATGCATACAATTGTACATTATTTCTAACGTGATCCGCTTATACCGCGATATGATTCTTTGGACCCCAAGCACAGCGTTATAAGAGGGTTGAGCTGTACTAGGACAATACTGTATGATGACAAAATCCACAAATTGATGGCGTTTCAAATGTTGTTTTGCCCGTTTCCCTCCGTGTTATGAACCTTTGTCCAAATAGATTGACTCGCTCTTCCCACAACGCGCTACAAAATACAGCGTTTTCCTCATTCATTTCAAACACGCTTTCAGAGCAGACACTGATTTAGAAGTTAAAAGGCTTAATGCTCCTCTTGTTTTATTACATACCAAGGTGTCCCAATTATGACATTCACGGAGGAGGGTATCATCCTCTTAATAAGAAATAATACGTTCCATTCAGTGGGCAACATTTATTTTTTCTAAACAATTTATTAATGCGTAGGGCTTTCTAAAATAAATATGAAATCTCCCTGATAGCAAAAATCAGTATATTGAGAAAAAGTTGAATTTCTATATAATGCCAATCTTATTTTTTTCTTCCTCCTTATCTCTTTGGTTAATGATAGCAGCGAACTGGAACAGCAATACACCTGTACATACAACTGTTCCAAACAGTCTTATACCAATAGAGATTAAGGGGCCTATGCAGAGAGCAGCGAATTTTAAAATTGGCGAGTTTATTAAAAAGTAGCTTTTTTGGAGAGTTTTATTCTCCATATGCAGAAATGTGCGAATTCTGCTATGTTTAACATGAATGCGTGTGGCGAGTTTAAATTGGCGAGATGCGCGCTTCAGAAATGTGTAAAAAAAAATTCGCGCCTTTTTTTCCCCTTTGCTATGGCCGCGAGCGGCAGCTTCTTGCCAATTTTTTCTGGCGAGGCAAAAAGGAGACAATCGCGCCATTTTATTGGCGCGAACAGCCGCTAGATGCCGTTCGCGCCTCTCTGCATTAGGATATTTTTAAAACTGGCGAGATGGAGGTTCTCGCCAGCCGCGAGGCGAGTTTTAGAAATAGAAAAGAAAAATTGGCGCGTTTTTCGTAACTCGCCATTTTCTGCTGTTTTCTGCGCGATTTTCTCCAAAAAATGGCGAATTTTGAAATAGCGCTGCTCTCTGCATAGGCCCCTAAGTGAAGACTGTAAAAACTCACCGGAGGAGCATCTGGATGATAGACATTCAAAGTCATGTAGAAATGTGTTTGTATATAAATACTTGTTTAAATGGTGTTAATCACCTACTTATAACCCACGGTATTAACAGTTCCAGTGTTATTGGATCACTGGTCACTGGAAGGCATAGCCACGTTTAACCCCTTCAGTACAGCAGAAGGCCAGCGATCCCTTATAAAACTTCCCTTAGTAGTTTCTTTGTTTCCATGATATGATAATAGGATGCATTAGTTTTTGGAGAGGGATTTCAAAGTATGTTGAGCCCCCCCCTCCCCACCCCCCCCCCCCCCGCCCCGTGGCCTTCCCTCTGCCCCAAACACACACACACGCTGCTCTAATGAGGCTAATAAAAGCAGAATTCCTGTCCCCGCGGGGAATCAAACTTTTCCCGGATACATTTTTGTGCGAGGGCTCCGTCTGGGCTGTGGAATGCCCGGGACAGCCTGTGCCATGCTGATTCCTTACCCCCAGGGTGCAGGACTTACCAAACTGCCCCTCCTCAACAACCCCACCTTTATTTGGGCTGCTGCGGGCACGAGGTGGAGGGAGGAGGGGCCGTTAGTTATTAACCTAAGCAGCTCAACTGTTAACTCTTTCACTGCTGGACTAACTCATATCCGTATGGCGTCAACCCCAGCCGTGGCAAGTTACACAGTGTGGAATTTGGGGTAAATTCCCATACCTCCCAATGCCCTGAGGTACCCCCTGTAATAGAAAATACCATTGGCCGCCCGCCCCCCTCTGAAGGCTGCATTGCAGGAATGGACAGACAATATTCCACCCCCGGAGGTGGCTGCATGAATATCTGTCCCTTCTTACGGCAAAAGGTTTATTCCTGGTTTGGGTGAAGCGCTGTATTCCCATCCTGAAATATATTAACATGCTGCATTACAAAATGATGCCAAGTATGACTATGCACCTCAGAAAACGAACAGCTAAAAAGCAGGTGAACATCCAATGAAACGTATATGGTAGAGAAGGGGTTAAGCTCGGCAATGCTTTGGAGAGGGGGTGGGGGTATTGCAGATGTGTAGAGGGCAAGGGGGTTGTGGAGGCAGGTATAGGAATCCGCTTTATGAGGTCCCTAAGCAGACAGGCGCCACCAAGCATTACCCGGGAATTGTTCATAAGTCACAGCCACCAACCAGCCCCCCTGGTTAGTGATAGTTAAAGGCACTGCCTTACAAGTGAGCTAATGCCAGTTATCTGTGTAATGAGTTAAATAACGGTGGTAAAATCTTCTAAAAGCCATAATTCTTCATATACCCTCTCCGTAGAATTCCTCTCATTACATATAACCGCTCCCTATAACTCCCCCTATTACTTCATATAACCGCTCCCTATAATTTCCTTTATTACTCCATATAACCGCTCCCTATAACTCCTCCTATTACTCCATATAACCGCTCCCTATAACTCCATATAGACGCTCCCTATAACTTCCCCTATGGCTCCATATAACCCCTCCATATAAATTCCCCTATTGCCCCATATATTCGCTCCCTATAACCTCCTATTGCTCCATATAACTCTTCCTATTGCCCCATATAACCACTCCCTATAACTCTTCCTATTGCTCCATATAACCTCTCCCTCTAACTCCTCCTATTGCTCCATATATATTTGCTCCCTATAAAACTCTTCCGTACCTCTATGCCAGCGAGAAGGTAACTAGATATACTGCAAGACTTAGATCTATTCATAAAGAGGCCTAGATTAAGCAGAGATAAAGACAGTAAAAACCCACTCTAAACTTTAGCAGTAGATCCTACCAAACTTAATTAACATAAAACATATAAAAATCAATGGAATATACCTTTTTATCAACAGCATCAACCATTTAGTTTTAACCTATTAACCAGCTCATTGCCATGTATTCAATTAGGTTCTAGGTGGGACGGACTGCACCTTTAAACAGAAAAGTTAAAAGCCGCCCTAGCAGATCCCCCCTCCCCCCCCCATTGCCCAGTCAAATCCTCGGGGTCAAACAGGACGGTTACAGTTTATATCCATATGTAATAAACACGATGTCTTCGCAGAACACGAGTACGGGGAGCATTCCAAGACAAAGAGCCTCCGACTCAATTTAATCCAGATGTTGTACTCAGCACAGGCCACTGGGAAGTCGTAAAAAGCTCCCATCTGAGCGGATTTTCACTGCACTCCCTCCAAAGGCAGATTTCAATCCCCTATAACCAGCGTCCCTCCTCCAGGATCCACAGCGTGTGCCTTAAGGCAGGGGTGCGCAAACTTTTCCCCCTGCATGCTGTCCCTCCCCCCCCCCCCGCTCGCGCCCCCCCCTCCTCCATGGCTCCGGCATCAACTCCCGCCGCGGGGGTCATGTGACGTCACGTTGCCATGGTACCGTGGCGTCACGTGACCCAGCAGCATCTTTCGACACCGCGTTGCCATGACGACGCATCTCTGGAAGCCAAGGTAAGCGAGTTATAAAGGCCTCGCCCGGTCCCCCGGCGTTTACTTTAAATGCCTTGGGGAAGAGCGCGGGGACCTCGGTAATCACCGGCCCACCCAGGAAAATCTCGCGCCCCCCCCCAGTTTGCGCACCCCTGCATTAAGGCACAGGTGCTCAACTCCAGTCCTCAAGCCCCCCCCCCCCCACACCCCAACAGATCACTTTTCCAGGCTATCCCAGCTTCAGCACAGGCGGTTCAATCAAAGGCTCAGCCTTTGAAGACTGAGCCTCTGATTGAGCCAACTGTGCTGAAGCAGGGACTGATTGCGTCACGTGTGCTAAAGCTGGGATATCCTGAAAACCTGACCTGTTGGCAGGCGTGGGGGCTCTTAAGTTCCTGGAAGAATGACTGCACCCTTTGAAAGTGCCGCTCCGCGGAATGATTACAGCTGCGGAAACCGGTACAGATTGTACAGATTGTACAGATTTAGCAAGATCACAAAGTTCACCCGTGTATTCGCTTCCCCATTTTCGTGAAATATTTGCCAAAGATGTTTGTGAAGGAGCCGTTCCACCCGATCTGGTACGGTGGGGTACAGTCCCCTCCAGGGGAAAGAAAATGGAGGTTTAGAGCAGCAATCTAGGTTTCCTTTTTGAATTATTTTTTTTATTACAATTTTGAAGGGGGGGATGGGTTTCCAGAGCTGAACTGTCAATTTCAGGTCCGGGACCCCCTGCTTCCCGAGATACTTACCTCTGTAAAGGGTGCCGGTCTCCCTTCAGCCAGGGGGAAGTGTGTGCCTAACATAATGGCGGCGTTTAAATGTCCCACGTCATGCGGGCCAATAGGAAGCCGTCATGTCATCTGTTCCTATTGGCCAGTGTGACCGGGAACTTTAAACTTGCCGGAGATACCGGCACACACTACCGAAGTATCACTGGAAGCAGGGGGTCCCCGGAGATGGAATCAACACAGCAGCTTCCCCAGTAAGTATCTCAGAAGCAGCTTGGCCCAAGGTCAAGAAGCCGATACCGGGTCTGAACCAAGCTCCCCTACTTCGATGGAGGCGACAATAACACTGAGCTGTGCTGGAATAGCAATACTCTGAGAAAAGTAGTGGTACTGCACGGTATGTTACCTGCTCCAAGCTCTCAATGTCTGCACGGAAGCCTGACAGCAGAGACACCTCTAGCACCGCCATATTAGAAGCACCCGAGTGAAGCCACCTTAACGGGAAAAGGGAAAAAAGTTACATTAGAGACAATGCGGTTAACACAGCGCTGAAGTGACTTTAAAAGCAAGGTGGTACTATTGCCCCATATAACCGCTCCCTATAGCTCCTCCTATTACCGCATATAACCGCTGCCTATAACTCCTCCTATTGCACCATATAACCTCCCTATAATGCCTCCTATTGCCCCATTTAACCGCTGCCCATAACTCCTCCTATTGCTCCATATAACCGCTGCCTATAACTCGTCCTATTGCTCCATATAACCTCTCCCCATAACTCCTCCTATTGCCCCATATAACTCCTCCTATTGCCCCATATAACCTCTCCCTATAACTCCTCCTATTTATCCATATTAATTAATTTATTTATTTATAACACTTATATAGCGCCCTTATCCAGGGCACTGTACATTAGTTAGTATATATATATATATATATATATATATATATATATATATATATATATATATATATATATATATATATATATATACCCTCTATCACATGAACCCCATTGATCTTCAGGGGTTAAAGTCGGACCCCCACACACCACTGAAATTCCCCCATACAGTGTCCATGGTGACAAACATTTTGCAGTGACGCACCAAGATACCATTAGTGATATCCCAATGTGGATTTATGGCTCAGAGTGTCGTATACCCAACATATCTCTATCCACTTAAATAAATACTCCGTCTGTCATCACAGCCTTATTTATACGGCCGGCTCCATGTTTATGGTGGAAACACTAATGACCTCACTGACTTTTAATGTTATTAAACAAGGGCTGTCTCGTTAACAGATGCATGGAAAACTGGAGTTTTATCGTGTAACCCTTTCAATGCCCCCTCCTGTACATAGGCTGGTATTAGCCTGCAACGGTTATAGAATTAAATACAGACAGCAAAGAGGGAGAGAAGGACACAGTCACAGAGAGAGGGAGAGGAGGACACAGTCACGGAGAGAGGGAGAGGAGGACACAGTCACAGAGAGAGGGAGAGAAGGACACAGTCACGGAGAGAGGGGTTGGCAGTCACGGAGAGAGGGAGAGGAGGACACAGTCACAGAGAGAGGGAGAGGAGGACACAGTCACGGAGAGAGGGAGAGGAGGACACAGTCACGGAGAGAGGGAGAGGAGGACACATTCACGGAGAGAGGGAGAGGATGACACAGTCACAGAGAGAGGGAGAGGAGGACACAGTCACGGAGAGAGGGAGAGGAGGACACAGTCACAGAGAGAGGGAGAGGAGGACACAGTCACGGAGAGAGGGAGAAGAGGGGACAGTCACAGAGAGAGGGAGAGCAGGGGATAGTCACAGAGAGAAGGAGAGCAGGGGACAGTCACAGAGAGAGGGAGAGCAGGGGACAGTCACAGAGAGAGGAAGAGGAAGGGACAGTCACGGAGAGAGGGAGAGGAGGGGACATATAGGACTAAGAGAGAGAGAAAATGGACAGTCACAGAGAGAGGGAGAGGAGGGGACAGGTAGGACAAACAGAAAGAGGGAGAGGAGGACAGTCACAGAGAGAGGGAGAGGAGGACACAGTCACGGAGAGAGGGAGAGGAGGACACAGTCACAGAGAGAGGGAGAGGAGGACACAGTCACAGAGAGAGGGAGAGGAGGACACACTCACAGAGAGAGGGAGAGGAGGGGACAGTCACAGAGAGAGGAAGAGGAAGGGACAGTCACGGAGAGAGGGAGAGGAGGGGACATATAGGACTAAGAGAGAGAGAAAATGGACAGTCACAGAGAGAGGGAGAGGAGGGGACAGGTAGGACAAACAGAAAGAGGGAGAGGAGGACAGTCACAGAGAGAGGGAGAGGAGGACACAGTCACGGAGAGAGGGAGAGGAGGACACAGTCACAGAGAGAGGGAGAGGAGGACACAGTCACAGAGAGAGGGAGAGGAGGACACAGTCACGGAGAGAGGGAGAGGAGGACACAGTCACAGAGAGAGGGAGAGGAGGACACAGTCACAGAGAGAGGGAGAGGAGGACACTGTCACGGAGAGAGGGAGAGGAGGACACTGTCACGGAGAGAGGGAGAGGAGGACACACTCACAGAGAGAGGGAGAGGAGGACACAGTCACGGAGAGAGGGAGAGCAGGACACAGTCACGGAGAGAGGGAGAGCAGGACACAGTCACGGAGAGAGGGAGAGGGGGGGCAGTCACAGAGAGAGGGAGAGGAGGACACCGTCACAGAGAGAGGGAGAGGAGGACACCGTCACAGAGAGAGGGAGTGGAGGACACAGTCACGGAGAGAGGGAGAGGAGGACACAGTCACAGAGAGAGGGAGAGGAGGACACAGTCACAGAGAGAGGGAGAGGAGGGGACAGTCAAAGAGAGAGGGAGAGGAGGGAACAGTCACAGAGAGAGGGAGAGGAGGACACAGTCACGGGGAGAGGAGGACACAGTCACGGAGAGAGGGAGAGGAGGACACAGTCACGGAGAGAGGGAGAGGAGGACACAGTCATAGAGAGAGGGAGAGGAGGACACACTCACAGAGAGAGAGGGAGAGCAGGGGACAGTCACAGAGAGAGGGAGAGGAGGGGACAGTCACAGAGAGAGGGAGAGGAAGGGACAGTCACGGAGAGAGGGAGAGGAGGGGACAGGTAGGACAAACAGAAAGAAAAGGGACAGTCACAGAGAGAGGGACATGGATAGAGAAAATAGGGCATTCGCCGAGAGACAGGAGGGGACAGGTAGGACAGAGAGTCACAGAGGAGAGAATGAAACAGAGACAGAAGGAGAGAGAAAAGTGACAGTCACAAAGAGAAGGAGCAGAGGGGACACAGACAATCACAGTGAAATGGAGCATGGGGAACAGAGACAGAGAGGATCCGTTATGGTGAGACAGGGCAGAGGGAACCGTGACAGCTGTCATTTTCCCCTATCAAAAGAGTGAGATTTCCCTGGAGTTATGTAATCTGTATATAATAATGCAGCGGTGCGTAAACTGGGGGTCGCGTGATTTTTTTGGGGTTCGCAGGCGGTTGCAGAGATCTCGTGCTCTCACCCCCAGGCATTTAAATTAAATGCCTGGGGACCGCACAAGTCCTCTGCAACCTCTACTTACCGGGTTTCAGCCGGCTTCAGGACGCGTGACCATGGCAACGCCGCGTCAAATGAAGCCGTGGGGTCATTTGACGTCACGGTTGCCCTGGTAACGTGACGTCAAATGACGCAGCGGGACATGTGACACGACCCAGAGGCGTCATTTGAGGCCGCGTGAGGTAAGGAGGGGGGCGGCCAACGGAGGAGGTAAGGCAGGGGGGGCGCCGCAAAAAAAGTTTGTGCGCCCCTGTAATAATGCATCGTCTCGGTCTGTCACTTTCACCTTTCTTTAAAGTCACAAACCTCCCTGACTAATCATCTGCATCAATTAAAAAAACCCTGATTAACGAGCTTCTCAAATTATACGCAGTTAAAAGGGCCAATGACATGTGAAATCCTACAGAAGCCACGTGGAACACTACAGAAGCCATGTGGAACACTACAGAAGCCACGTGGAACACTACAGAAGCCACGTGGAACCTTGTAGATGCCACAATCCCGCCCATCACCTGCTGCAAGCCTCCAGCGTCACTTTGTACTCCTGGTGATCCTGGTGGGACCCGGGGTCGTCATCGTCCGGCAGTGTGCGTTCTCGGAGCGGCGACTCGTGGCGGCCGGCGTCGGTGTGGCGCTGTGCGTGTCTCCGGTGCTTGTTTGGCTTTGGCTCCTTCAGGTTGACCAGGAGCTGAAATGCCGGCTTAGCCACGGGGTCAGGAACGTTGTAATGGACGTCGATCTGTTAGAAGGACACAGTGCTGAGCGCTTTCGGGACACATTTTGCAGCTGGTTCCGCACGGCAGATTTGAACTTGCTTGTTGCCAGCAGTGCAATGAACCTATTAGTGCAGCTCCTCCTAGGGGTAAAGTGACCTGATGCAGCGACATAGTTAAAGGGCTGCTATCCCATATTTACAAAGCAGCTATTCCACAAGAAGCCCTATTGACTTGAATAGGCTGTATTTGTTCCTGCACCGCAAGGCAGAATGGTGCTAAGTATACATGGCCCTAAATCTGGGTGATTGACAGCCAAACATCAGACACGCAGAGAAATGTATGTCATTATTTAATGTCTCCTTGTGAACACGGAGACTTGGGAGGGGTTTGATTTCTGGCCGCTTCCCTCTGTGTGATATCACTGTTTATTCAGCAAAGAGTTTACACAGGCAAAGCCCCTCTCTCCTCCCTCCTTATCTTTACTGACTCTAAGGCCGTGCTTACACCGACGGGGAACAAATCAATGCGCTCCAATGCAGCTGCACATAGTTGGCGCGCGGCGCGAGTGCCGCAGAGCGACCGTGCGAGTTTTTCCCTAAGGAGATTTTCATATTTTTTTCATTTGGCGTGCGGCGGCCGCGTCACGTGAGCGTCCAGCCAATGAGGGCGAACCGCACTTGGCCACGCCTCTCTGTCGCCTCCCAATTTCTCCTGCCTGCAGTGCAGGTTTCGGGGGTGCGCATCGCCCTAGTGACGTCACGGGGGAGCACGCGTGCACTGCCGGACCTAGTCTAATCAAGGCCTAACAGGGACAGGGTGGGCACGAGGTTGAGCAAAGAGAAAATTGAGCCCCCGCTAAAATGATTCTCAATTTCCTAAATAAACCAAAACAGCCTGATCTTTGCTTTATGTCTGGTTACATTTGTTTTTAAAATAAATATATATATATATTTTTTTTTTGGCAGGCTGCCAGGGATTGGACCTTCAGTGCTCTGCGTGGTTTTCTTACCTGCATTAAGCAGCAGCCTTCCCCTTTAGCGCTAACAAATAAACCGGTTGGGATGGTGGGGATCTGGATATGGGAAACACAGAGGCAGTTATATGCGGGACATCATGCAATATTCAGGCCGCGGGGACATTAACCTTTTCACCGCCGGAGAGGCCTGCAACTCACCACTGCCGTCTGCAGAATCTTCTTATTGTGCTTGTTGAGCTCGAAAGTCTCCTGATAATCCAGGTTGGTCGATGCCAAAGATATCGTGAGGTTGACGCCGCCAACGTAGGAAAGTATAGCGTACTCGGCGAGAGACTGCAGCGCTACACAGGTGTCCTATAGATAATATATATATAGATGTGTGTGTGTGTGTATATATATATATATATATATATATATATATATATATATATATATATATATATATATATATATATATATATATATATCTATATATACATACACACACATATAAGGACACAGGTGTCAGAAGCAAATCAGGTAGGTTAGAGACAGAGCATATACAGATGCACACATGTAATATTTATATATACATACACCCATACACCCAAACCCACCGTATATATGTATCCCTTGCTGCAGTGGAAGCACTGTATGCTGGGGTGATAATGGTGAAAGGTAGGGTTGCAGACCTGTCTAAGACAGGTGTGCACAAAGTTTTTAACCTGCGCCCCACCTGCCTGCTCGCGCCCCCCCCCCCCCCTCCTCGGCGTCAAATGGTGTCGCCGGAACATGTTATGTCACGTTGCCATGGCAACGAGACGTCACATGGCAACGCAACGTCATTTGACGTCACGTTGACATGGCAACGTGACGTCACATGGCAACGTGACGTCACATGGCAACGCGACGTCATTTGACGCCAGTTACCATGGTGACGTGCCGCCAAAGATCAGATAGGAGAAGCTTCAGAGGCCTCGTGCGGTCCCCCCGGCATTTCATTTAAATGCCTTGGGGAAGAGCGCGGGACCTCTGTAGCCGCCACGCCCCCTGAAAATACTGCCACGACCCCCACTTTGCGCACCGCTGGTCTAAGACATGTGAATGTGCTCACAAGTGATATTTTTATTGGCTATATGCTTAGGGTGGAGGTTTTTTTTTGCCTTTTTCACCCGCCATAACTTAAATAATGTATATGTATATATAAATCTATACATATACAGTATATAACATAGGAAAACAATCAGGGCAGGTTTAGGTAAATATTATATATGTATATATACATACACACACAGGTCAGGTGTCATAGATAATCAGGTAGGTTTAGGGACAAAGTATATACAGATACACACATTTATACACGTCACACACAAGCAAGACAAACTCGGCAACATGTGTCCAAACACAGTACAGTAAAATCTTCTGTAATCGTCCTTTACAATCGTAGCATATAAATACGTAAAAATCCCATCAGAGACGTACTGGGAAAGGCACATGCAACAGAGACGTACTGGGAAAGGTACATGCATCAGAGATGCACTATGTTTCCCGACGCGTTCCGCCCATAGTGGGCAGCTCTGGGTAAAGATGATAGATATACACACACACCCATATCTTACCTGCGTGGATGAAAATCCTCCCAGTGCGTTGCGCTGCTGGGAGAGCCACTTAACGACAGGCAGAGCAGAAGCCACGTCTCCGAGAAGTGTGTACGTGAGCAGAGCGTAAGCCGTCATTTCCACTTCGGCGGAAACCACTGGGGAGCACAGGAGGAGAGAAGCAGAGATCTCAAGCGTCGCCGACCGAATAGCGGAGAGAAGCTTCTTTCTGCACATTCGAACCCCTTCACTGCAAAGCAATGTGTTACTCGCCCTTCTGGCAGTGAAGGGGTTAACAGCCCAACCCCAAAACGGAGTACTCTATTAGGGTGCCTTAGTGCTGTTTAAAGTGGCAGTTCCACATAGCAGGCACAAAAAAAGTTAATTTCAGAATCTGCTTCCTAAAACAGATTCAATCCCCCTTTAAAGTTACATTTTCACATATTTGCTTCCCGTGTAAAAAAAAAGCCTGTGTCTACTTTCTGATTCCTTCGAACATTGTCGGGTCATTAATTATTGTTCTTTGCCATTATCTCTGTAAACTAATTACACAGCCATCGTTAGCCAAACAAAACACCACAAGGGGAAACGTCTGAACCAGCCTTTTACCTGCATGTACGGTTAGCAAAACGCCTTAACACAAAAGAGACGAGTTAAAGATTGTAAAAACTCTACAAAGCACTTGGTTATTATTCAAAGTTTGAAACATGATCTTAAGATGCTTAAACTTGTCTGATGTGTTTTAAAATCAATCACCTACATTTCAACCTATAGAACATGCTACTGTTCACTTTGATCCTAGGAGGCATGGACGTTGCGTCGCAGGCGCCTCTGGCACTGAAAGGGTTATTTAATAGAGTGCAGTGAGGTGCTCGTTACCTGACTGCGAGAGGCCGTCGTTAAACCCCATAAAAGTGTCCTCCTCTGTGGCCACGGTCCCCGTTAAACTCCAGTGTGTGAAGCCATCTGTAAAAAATAAAGAGAACTATATTATAATTATTAGCCACAGAGGGACACACAGACGAGTCTGGGCCCTGGACTGGGGTTAATGAGAAGGTCCACATGACAACACTGCATGTCCTTTGTCACTGTCCCCTCTGCTCCTTCTCAACGTGAATGTCCCTTCTGTCTATGACCATGCTTTGTTCCTGTTCTTTCTGCACTCTGTGCCTGTCCCTTCTCTTCGTGTCTATCCCGCGTCTCTCTCTATATACACGTCCTTCCTTCCGAATGTCCCTTTCTGTCATTGCCCCAATCACCGACCCTTCCACCACTTCTCATCCTAACGGTCCCTTTCATCTGTGACTACCCCACACCTTTGTCCCCTTTGCTTATCCATTCTCCGTCACCCTACTGTGCTTTCCTCTCTCCGTTCCTCCCCTGCCCTACACAGTAGAGTTGACACTGGCAAGAATCCCACATTTATACCAGTTTCCCAAGCACCCGGGGGCCGTCAGAGAGCCAACCGTACCTTGCGTTATAGCCATGCCATTCATTTTACGGAGAGCCACAGGCGCGTAAGTGCTACGCAGCAGCGTCAGGGCATACGCCGTCAGCGCCGTGGTGTAAGGGTCATCTGCCGAAAATAGGTGGGACTCTAAAAACAGCTTCGCTTTAGAGACTGCAACTCGTTCTTCCTAGGGATGCAAAGTGGGCGGATATCGGTAAATGCGTCGCAGGCACAAATCACACAATATTATTATTATAACAGAAAAGTAAAGAATCCGAGAAAAAATCACTTTTTTTATTTTTATTTAAACGAAGTAAGGCAGCCTAGAAACTCCTGCGGGGTTTAACACTTAAGAGGTTTGGGTCAGGATGGTAAAAAGGAAATTTCATTTTAGCCAAAGTCGGCGTCACAAGGATCCAACCGCTCGCTCTCACCTCAGAGGTGACGCCGGTCTCCAGCAGCGCCGCGGCTACATACGCGGTCAGAGCGATCTTCCCGTGATTCCCTCCCTACAACAGGACGTGAAGGAAAGACAGTAACACACACACAACGCTCCTCATGGCAAGAAATGTTACACACGTTATTATTATTATTCAATGGCAGTGATAGCACAGAATAGCCGCCATTACATACTTATACACAGACATATCTACTACTATACATTATACGTACACAGACACACAAATACAGTATATAAATGTGTGTACATGTACACAAACATGTATATCTATAGCTACATATTATATACATACATGTATATATACACATATATATACACATATATATATATATATATATAAAAACACACACACACACAGTGGGTCCTCGCTTACCGACGGATGCCTTATCCGACGCCGCATAATGCAGTATGACGGATGCATTATCCGACATCAGACCCGCTTATCCGATGGTCGCCGCTGCCGAATAACATTGACCCGCAATCCCACGGCGGTTTGCGGGACGCATTCCGTTGGATAAGCGAGGACCGTATATATATATATTATATATATATATATATATATATATATATATATATATATATATATATATATATATATATATATATATATATATATATACATACATACACATATATATGTAACACTACGTTACAATTTAACTGAAGGAGAGGCTAAAGCCCCCTCCCCTTCACCCCCGGGGTGTTCTCACAGTTCGTTCTCCTGTTTGGTTACCTGGATGTCCTTATTTAGGATCCGGCCCATGGCTGGGAAGGACCCGTCTCTCTTCTGGTGTTGGATGATCCAGTCTTTGGCAGCAGAAAGCTCCCCCGGGTCAATGAAGATGAAACCCCGGGACTGAGCAAAGGATTTCAGCACAAAGGCGGTGAGCCTGCGAGAGGGATGGGTGGTGAGATCACCGTATGTAAGGCGGCACTCGGTTTATAACCTACACTACTCACTTTTACTTCTTACCACATACTCCCAGACGAGTCCCTTTCTCCAAAAGCGCTGTACGATCCATCCTGCCTCTTGTACGTTAGTTGACGTTGGTAACCTGTATAAAAGTGAGGCGAGGTTACAGAGCTGGCAAGTCCACTCACTAGGGAGGGCAGTTGCACTCAAGAGAAGGCAACCCCACTCAATAGTAAGGAGGTACTCTCCTCTACTCATTGGAAGGCAAGTTCCACTCATTGGGAAGGCAGACTCAGTCACTGGGGGGGGGGGGGGAGGGAGGTAGAAGAGACTCACTCACTGGGAAGGCTGCCCTACTCATTGAGAAGGGAAGTCCCAATCATTGGGGAGAGGTCTCACTTATTGGAAAGGCAGTTCCACTCATAAGCAAGAGAAGTCTCCCTCACTGGGGAGGAAAGTCTCACTCAGTGGGGAGAAAAGTCTCCCTCACTGGGGAGGAAAGTCTCCCTCACTGGGGAGGAAAGTCTCCCCCACTGGGGAGGAAAGTCTCCCCCACTGGGGATGAAAGCCCTCCTCACTGGAATCAAGTTTTTCTCATTAGAATGGATTCTCACCCATTGGAAAGTGCAGTCTGATGATGAGAATTGAGTCTCACTGGGAGGTCACACATACGTGTAACAAACATACACTACAATGTTATAATGTATCTGAAGGAAAGACTGATAACCCCCCTCCCCTAGGGTGTTCTCACAGTCCCCCCAGTGCAGAGGCACCGGGGCCCCCCACCTTGAAGCAGATAATCCACAGCCTCGCTCTCCACCTCTGCACACAGCTGTTTGGTCTTCTGTAGATACTTCAGTACAAACACGTTGGGGGCGAAGTGGATCATATTCTGTTCCCCGCACCCAAACGGCAGCCGCAGTAGGTTATCCAGGTTATTCACAGTGGGACCCATCACATCACCTGGGGGAACGTGGGGGAGGACAAGCCATTGGAAGACTACCCCGTATTTAATGCATTACACTTTTCCAGCTTTATAAAAAGCCATTATTAATCATTCACAATAGGGATAAATAAATAGAGATCCCAGTTTTAGGTTTTAACCCCAAAAAACACTGATGGGGCACCTTGCACCTCCAGTTAACACCCAATAAAATCCAGGAATTAGCATTATTTCCTAGTGACTTCCACCTCTTGTAGCTGCCCAGCCACAGGTAGGAGACAAAGGCCACAGGTATGGAAACTAAGCAACAAATATTTTTTTAACACTGATAAATACTAATGTTTTAATAGTATGAAAACACTGGGGGGGGGGGGGGGGGGAGGGGAATTAAATAAATAAAAAATGAATCCCTAATAACAAATGACCCAACATTAAAATATAGTCATTTAAATGGTATTATTGATGTTGTCTTTACTTTTTCACTTGGTTTGTAATTTATTAAAATCCATAAATCAATTATTTAACAAACAAAAAAATGTTTTAAATTAGTCGAGAAAGGTTTATCATGGGCTGTGCTACTTTCAAATTGACTTCTTCATAGATGTAATGGTGCAAACAGAGCTTTCCAAACCTCATAGGTCTCTTCTTCACGTGTACAGAGCTTTCCAAACCTCACAAGTCTCCTCTTCATGTGCACAGAGCTTTACAAACGCCACAGGTCTCTCCTTCACATCTACGCACCATTACAGCTATAATATTCTCTCATAATGACCTATTAAAAAGTATCACAACAAATCTACACTCCTTCAGGACAAGACCGGCTGCTTTCAGCTCCCAGGAAATCAGTTTTAGTAATAATATTAATATTGACCTATGATGGATGCAGTGGCTCTCTCAGACCCCGGGATCACGTTGTGAGGGACCCCCAGGGTGAAAGCCTCATTGTGGTTTTCGTCCGTCTCTTCCTTCCGCCATATTTTAAACTCCCCCATGGAGCCCCAGCCAGTGGAGAAGCCGATGAACTTCACGTCCGGTTGCCTGGCCGCTTCCCACTCCACAATCACAGAGTCGTTGGAGCCCTGAGTGCCATATCCTATCTAAGAAGAGACAGAGACGTGGGGCGAGTTGGGTGGTCCACACCGCTCCATGTGAAGTTATATGGGAGAGGGAAACAATCCCATTAGTATAGTGGTTCCCAATCTTTTTACGGAGCCCCTTCCCCCCACTCAGGGCCCCAATCCATTTGTTTTGCCTTCGGGATTGGTTATAGGTTCCCAATAAATATAATAGAATAAGATCCCACATAGTAATACATCAATTGGGTCATTGATACAATTCTTTCTATATGTAATTCTATCTACTCCCTTTCTCTCCATTTGTCCCTCTGCCCTACATGTCCTGTTAATCTGAGTCAAACCCTCCCCCACCTAAACTCCGCCCCCACGTCTGCATTTCTGCATTAGTGCCACGTATGTGTGTGGTTTGACTAAATAGACACACCCCGAGCCACTGATCGAGCCAGGATATTCAGGGAGGGCAGCTTTACCTGGATGATACCGTTCTTCCAGCTGATCCAGAAGGCCCGGAACTCATCCCAGGTCAAAATGGAGGCCGTGCTGGCGCTGGACATCGGATCCCCCATCTTACTGGTGGAGATCCAGGTCTTGGAGTTCTGCTGCCCGCCAATGACGATCTCGATCATCTCGGCCATGTCGTGGGGGCCCGAGGACAGGGCCACGTGCGCGTCATTGTGTGCTTTCACTGCCAGCTCAAAGTGCGTCATGCGCTGCGGCTTCTGCACGTACTGATACTCAAACTTGTTGGGCGTGGAAATGTGAATTTTCTCTAGGCCCAAAAAAACACCAAATAAATTCACAAAGAAGCCACGGGCCCAGAGGACCATGGGATGCGATGGGAAATACTGGATGTGTGTGCGTGGTTAGATGGGACCTAAAATAACTGGTTCACCGCAACTGGTTTACGGTAACTGGCTTAATGGCGCAGTTCACTGAACCGTGATAATATCAGCTCCGGTGAACCCCTTGTTCCCCCGAGATACTCACCTATAAAGCTAGCACTTGTACGTCCACATATTTAAATCCCCTGCGTCATGTGGGCCAACAGGAGGCCGCAACTATTGGCCCTCGTAATGCAGGGAGATTTGTAACCGCCATTTTGTTTCCACTGGAAGGCACGGTACCTGCACTAGCTTTACAGGCAAGTATCTCAGAAACCAAGGGGTCCCCAGAGCGGAAATGAACACGATTCAGCTGCAGGGACCCCCTGCTTCCCGTTAATGAAATTATAATAATTTGAGCAGGGGGCGGGGGGCGCTCCTGTAAGGTAACTGGTTCTTAGTAACTGGTCTAAAGCAACCAATTCATTTGAACTGGTTTACAGTAACCGATTTGCTCTTGTGTATGGAGTGCCAGTCTGCCTTGAAGGCCAATGATAGGTGAGAGGAGTACTGGAGAACGAGGAGGCAAGAGGGGCAGGAAGATCAATCCAACCTTCAAAAAGTGGCAGCACTGGCCTCACACCCAGGAGAGGGGGGTTATTTATTGCTAGGTGTTTGGATATTTAGGGAGCGCTTTATTGAAAATGTCGCGACTGGGGATATTTAATTTCTGTTCCATTCACCAATCATAGGAGGCAGGAACCTGAACTTACCATTCGGGCAGAAGAAGACGCTGTACGTATACTCCCGCGCTAAGCCCTCTGGCTGGAGGAGACACAAACGGGTTATAAATAGAGGTTTAATAGCTGCATGTTTTCAAACGTACCCCGTCTGAAAATTACCAAGGAGAAGCCTCTTAACTTGCTGTTATTTTGCCTTTTTTCACCCCAGCCACACGTCTCATTTAGATTTAAACATTTTTATTTTATTTTATTGAGAGACATACTGATGCAAAAAATATTTTCCCTCGGACTTAAAACATGGCCACCACAGTGAATAAGTGATCACTGCCATGCTGGAATGTTTGCAGCATGCGTTCCTGCATGCAGTGTATATACAGCAAGATTCCTTAAATAGCTTTTCAGTTACGCTTCTGAGACCAAAATCTGCACAGCTAATGCAGTTATCTTCAACCGTGACATTAAATATAGCAGAAATTATGGAATATTGTTCAACGGTTTTGACTTTTTCAAGTGAATACATGTAAAAATATGCTAAATATTCGCTCGCACTCCAGAAAGGAGAGAATTTCTGTGGTTTCTCCCCACAAATTTACAAACGTCGGCCACAAATGCTTTGCAATGCCGGCTTCTTAATTAAAGGATCAGATCCCCCTAGAGCAGGCGTGGGCAACTCCAGTGCTCAAGGGCCACCAACAGGTCTGGTTTTAAGGATATCCCTGCTTCAGCACATGTAGTCCAATTAGTGGCTCCCACCTGTGCTGAAGCACGATATCCACAAAGCCTGACCTGTTGGTGGCCCTTTACTGGAGGTGCCCACCCATGCCCTACAGTAAGATTTAACGCTCACCCCCCCCTTTTTTTTTTTATAACGTATAGGAAGCAGAGTGGAATGTCTCCTTTGCGATTACATTTCACCCCTACATTTGACATTAAATAGATGAGAAGTAGAGAGACACACTGTGTGCTCATTTGCATGTCATTACCTAAAACCCCTGGCTGCAGGCAGGGGAAGCACTGTTTGATAAGCGATAATGGGGAAAGACAGGGTGGCGGACCTGTCTGAAACATGCAAATGCACCACAAGTGGTATTTTTTTGCAATGCTTTGGGCTACTTCTATTAAATGTGATCATTTTCATGATGCTCCCCGCGACATTTTATTAGCTCGATGTTCATCCTCGAACCTAGACCTTATCATTTCCCTACAGTTGAAGCCAACTGGCTTTCACCAGCTGGAAAATATATTTTTACTGTCAACCCCGCGGGACGAGCCAGTGAGAAAAACATGGAAATAAAAGTCATAATTAGAGTTGTGAAATCTCACAATTCCCACGTTGGGAAATTCCTGGAGAGGAAAACATTTAAGAACAGTTAAATCGGAGGGGGGCAGAAGCTCTGTCCCATCCCAGTAAAGGGAATAATTAAACGTCCTGTCCTTAAACCTAAGGCTAGTTCTCCAGTGCTGCACACAAGCCACGATGCGCGACCGCCGGCAAGATTTTTGTCCCTTGGCGCGGCGGGCGAGCATTGGTCACGTCACGGCTGCGGTTCAACCAAGGAGGGCGAACCAGCCACGTGACATCATGGCCGCACCCCCACCACGCCCACCCATCGGTTCTCCTGCTCTTCAACCGCAGACCACAGGTCGCGGCTGAAACGGGTGCACGTGTCGCCAGACACAACGGCGCCCCTACAGCCGTGAGCACTGGGGCCGTAGCCTTATCCAGCCTTGACCGATTTTTCGTATGACATGTTTAGCTCAGACAGTATCCAACATTTGACCCCAAAACAATCAGAAAATCTACTAATAATTTTAGTTTTAAGGATGCCCGCTGTGTCGGGGAGACTCTGTGGCTGTTATATCCTCTCCCAGAATACTCTGCCTGTCTCAGCCTCACTGATTATTAAGCTTATGCCTCCAATGTGAGGGCAATGACATCATCAGACTGGAAGGAAAAGGCTTCACCCGCCTCACACCTCCATGTTGTTCTATTCCCAGGCTGGGAATAGACAGGGTTTCTCAGAAGGATTTTCTACCACTAAGAAAAATCTAAGGATATTTGAATGGGGGCCTAGGGTTGCCAGGTGTCCAGTATTGAACCGGACTGTCATTTGGACACTGTCCAGTAAAAAAATGAGAGGTAATACTGGACATAGTGACCTGACCGGCTTGGGAGCCGCGGGATTTCCCAGATCAGGGCTGTTGCTAGGGGGCTGGGCAGCATCCTCCATCCTGATTGGCTGCATTACCCAGCAGCAGCCAATCAGTAGGAAGTGTCAGGAGCCTGGGGGTGGGGCCAAGGAGAGGAGGAAACAGCATGGAGAGGTGTGTATGTCACCTTTCACCACTATGTCCAGTATTTTGGAGAAGCCACCTGACAACCCTAAGTGAGGCTGCAGCGTATCTGGTGGGAGGAACTTCCAAAAGGAAAGGAAAACATTGATTTAAAAAAAAAAAAATTGTTACTTCTTCACCAGTCGTTATGTAACCAGTAACCTCTGTTATGCCTAATATCTTCACACGTTTAGTTCAACAAAATAACCGCCATCATGAAACACACAACGTACAAATATTTTGCTCGAGGCTTATACGTTTTATATATATATATATATATATATATATATATATATATATATATATATATATATATATATATATATATATATATATATATATATATATATATATATATATATATATATATATATATATATATATATACAGTGTTCGACAAACCTATACATTTGCTCGCCCCGGGCGAGTAGATTTAACCCCCGGGCGAGTAAATATTGGCCCAAGCAGCACACGTTTGGTACTAGGTGGCGAGTAGATTTTTTTGTGTGGCGAGTAGATTTTTTGGTGATTTGTCAACGTGTGTGTGTGTGTGTGTGTGTGTGTGTGTGTGTGTGTGTGTGTATATATGAAAAGAAGGAGAAAAAACAGCAGGAAAATTGACCTCCTACAAATATTTTTTCCTTCGCTATTTCTCCAATGTAAATAGGAAACAGGACTGCAACGTAAGCATTCTATTCTCTGCAAGGGGAAGGAGTTCTGAAAGGTGCCGGTTTGAACCCCTTCCCTGCCAGGGAGGCCCGGTCCCTGAAGCAGAGAAGAGATTACGTTCGGACGGCAGACCTCACTTACCTCAACCATTACGCTTCTCCGGACAAAATCGCTTCCAGCCGGGGCCCTCTTCTCTGTATATATGTCCTCTGTGTACTTGTGTTTGAGGCCCTGGGGCCCGTCTGGGAAGCAGTTGATGCCTCCGTAGGCCAGGGCTCTGGCTGGAATGATAAACCGATTGTAACGATTTTAGAAATATTTTATACATTATTATTTGGTCATTTATACAGGGGTCTCAAACTCTGTCCTCAGGGGCCACATCCAGGCCAGCTTTTATGGATTTCCCTGCTTCAGCACAGTCAAAGACTGAGCCACTGATTGAGCCACCTGTGCTGAAGCAGGGATATCCATAAAACCTGGCCTGTTGGTGGCCCTTGAGGACGGAGTTTGAGACCCCTGATGTAGAATCGTCCTGAAACAGCAAGTGACACTAAGTTCTTTAGTTTCTGTTTGTTTCACTGACATTTTTTTTTTAATGCCCTGCAAAGAGTTAAAGGGGATTTCACTCTAAAAGGTCCAAAGTGCACTGATAACAGTGACACGTTTAAAGGGTTGATTGATGGGGATTTAAGCTAAATCTGACATCTATATGTGTTTTTAAATAATGTTGGTCAAGTTCCTGTGCAAACAGGGTGAGCGGAGACTTGGGAAGGGTTTGATTTCCTCTGCCTGCTCCCTTCTGTCTGATGTTCCAAACAGGAGTTTGCACAGGCAACTCTCTCCCCCTTCCTTTCCCTCTCATCGTTATTGGCTGTCTGATAAGGACAGGGTGGGATAAGGGTTAAGAAAACACTTGGTTGACAAACTCTCCCCCATTCACAGACCCTGATGAAAAGCAACGGGTAATTATTTATCAAAGAAACAAAAGCAACCACAGATTTGCCATTAGCATGGTTATATTAGTTTAAGGAATTAAATTCTTTGAAAGGTAGTTTTTTGGCTGCATTCTGTATATAGGATTGCACATTGAATGCAATACAATGTAACCTTGCATATGTAAAGCGTTGGATGACCCTTGTTACCTGAAATCTGACCCTGTCCAAGCTCCGTGAAAGATAACACAGCGGATGTTGGCTTGGTCTCCCCCGAGGCCACGCACAGTTTGCGGGTCAGGTGCTGCTTCCCCGGGTACCCCACAAACTTGATGCCTTTGGGGATGGTAATTTTCATGTGGACCTTGGGGAAGCAAATGAATTAATTTTACAGTGAAGTCTGTATCTATGTGGAGTAATAAGAAGAGTTATAGGGAGCGGTTATATGGGGGATATAGGGGGAGTTATAGGGAGCGGTTATATGGGGGATATAGGAGGAGTTATAGGGAGCGGTTATATGGGGGATATAGGAGGCGTTATAGGGAGCGGTTATATGGAGCAATAGGAGGAGTTATAGGGAGCGGTTATATGGGGGATATAGGAGGAGTTATAGGGAGCGGTTATATGGGGGATATAGGAGGAGTTATAGTGAACGGTTATATGGGGGATATAGGAGGAGTTATAGGGAGCGGTTATATGGGGGCTATAGGAGGCGTTATAGGGAGCGGTTATATGGAGCAATAGGAGGAGTTATAGGGAGCGGTTATATGGGGGATATAGGAGGAGTTATAGGGAGCGGTTATATGGGGGATATAGGGGGAGTTATAGGGAGCGGTTATATGGGGGATATAGGAGGATTTATAGTCAGCGGTTATATGGGGGATATAGGAGGAGTTACATGGGGGATATAGGGGGAGTTATAGGGAGCGGTTATATGGGGGATATAGGAGGAGTTATAGGGAGCGGTTATATGGGGGATATAGGAGGAGTTATAGGGAGCGGTTATATGGGGATATAGGAGGAGTTATAGGGAGCGGTTATATGGGGGATATAGGAGGAGTTATAGGGAGAGGTTACATGGGGGATATAGGGGGAGTTATAGGGAGCGGTTACATGGGAGATATAGGAGGAGTTATAGGGAGCGGTTATATGGGGGATATAGGAGGAGTTATAGGGAGCGGTTATAATGGGGGATATAGGGGGAGTTATAGGGAGCGGTTACATGGGGGATACAGGGGGAGTTATAGGGAGCGGTTACATGGGGGATATAGGGGGAGTTATAGGGAGCGGTTATATGGGGGATATAGGAGGAGTTATAGGGAGCGGTTATATGGGGCAATATGAGGCGTTATAGGGAGCGGTTATATGGGTGATATAGGAGGAGTTATAGGGAGCGGTTATATGGAGCAATAGGAGGAGTTATAGGGAGCGGTTATATGGAGCAATAGGAGGAGTTATAGGGAGTGGTTATATGGGGCAATAGGAGTTATAGGGAGGGTTATATGGGGCAATAGGAGGAGTTATAGGGAGCGGTTATATGGGGCAATAGGAGGAGTTATAGGGAGCGGTTATATGGGGCAATAGGAGGAGTTATAGGGAGCGGTATATGCAAGTGTTAGGAGATAAACCACTGCCTTTTCCTGCCCCTTCCTTACCTCTACGCTCACTGGCAGGTAGTTGTAGACGGTGAGCGGTACCTTGACCTGCTCCCCCCGGATGACGTGGTACGGCAGGGTAAAGTCGATGAAGAACGCTTTGAAGGTTTTGAGCTGGGCCGGTCTTGCCACTCCCAGGCCCCTCTCCTCTGACATCCCCACTGCCTCACTCACCCAGGTGGTGATAGAGTCCGGCACCTCCACACGCAGCTCCCCCTCCCCTGTAACATCACTGGGAGGAGATATATATTATATTTAAAAAAATCAAAAACGAATAAACGATACCGTTCTGTGGCTAACTAAATGCTTTTATTTGTGCGAGCTTTCGACATACACTGATCTCTTCTTCTGGCGATGTTGCAATGGATAAAAGAGATAGATTATATATATATATATATATATATATATATATATATATATATCAAAAGCAATAACAGCTAGGAAACAGGCACTCACAGGAAGCTTTTTCTGGTGCAAGTTAGTTTATTATTGTCTCAGCGCTTTGATCCGCTTCTTGTATGTATTCCTGTATATGTATTTACGCACGCTTAAACACTTACAGACGTACACAAGAACACACCATATTATGTATCTCTCCCACTGCTGGATGAAGCCTCCCCAATGATCTTTCTGGTACTGCGATTACAAACCTCTCTTCTCCACGTTGCTGGAACAAAGTTTCTGATTTAATCTTCCCATCTTACTTTTGTCCGTCGTCTTGGTCTTTTAATCTCTCTTGGAATCCAAGCATCACCCCAGTCCAACGGTCATATCTTCCTGCGATGTGTCCACCTCACCGCTATTTTAAGTTCTTCACCCTTGTGATGATGTCACAGACTTTTGTTTGCTTTTGAACCCTTTCCTTCGTTTCCCCGTCTCTTTCGGGGAATACCCATCATACATCTCTCCGTACTTTCTTGTGTTGTCTGAAGCTTCTACATTTTCTTGCATTGAGGGTCCAAGCTTCACATCCATACGGGGGCGGGGGCGGGGGCAGGATACACAGGTCACACACTTTCCTCTTGGGGCACAGTGGAAGGTTCCATTGAAAGATGGTCTTGCTTTTCCCAAACACGCTCCATCCCACCATCATTCTATTGATTTTATTCACAAGGTTCCCATCCGTTGTTACTTGCCGGCCAAGGTAGAGAGTCATATGGAGGCTCACCTTCTTACTTGCATTGTGTGTATGTGTATATATATATATGTGTATGTGTATATATATATATGTGTATGTGTATATATATATGTGTATGTGTGTGTATATATATATATATATATATATATATATACATACATACATACACACACACACACACATATATATATATATATACACATACATATATATATATATATATATATATATATATATATATATATATATACACACACACACACACACACACACACACACACACACACACACACACACAAACACACACAAACACACAGATTGAACCCTTTGGGTGTGTGTCCCATGACTTAGGTACAATATCTTGATTGCCAGCAACTCAGGTGACCCATGATGTAGTAGCCACTAGTACCCGTTCACTAGGAAAGATCGTGTTCGAACGGAAGAGGACCCATCTCTTCCATTTGCGTCACCGCTGCGACATCGCGATCATGTGATTGCCGAGTGGCTACCATAGGATTGCAGTTTCCCGGGAGGGTTGTGGCACTCGAATGGTTAATAAACGTTACCCACCTCTGCAATGGGTTGCCCGGGGCCCCTGTGGCCGTTAAGGGACTTCCCTCCACAGAGTGATAATGTCTCCGCCTCCTGCGCTTTATACATCCCAGCTGTAATGTAAGAGCGAGTCCGCGCCTGTCAGGTGAGAGGGATTTAACCGCTGCTCCGCATCCAATCCGCTGAGAGCGCAGAATTACAGTGCACACCTGCACGGGACATCCGAGCCAAGAAGCTTCAGTAAATAAGTATATTTACAATTGGAACATCCAATCACATTTGTTTGGGACCTATTTAAGGAACATGTGTGATAACGGCAAATTACTCTTTGAAAAAGTCTCGGACAGAGACGAAACGCGTCAGAGTATGTTATCTGCGATGTACAGCATGTTCTAATAAAGCTGATTTTATCTTCATCCTTTGACTGGACTCCAAGTGCTGTGACCGCCTCCACCCTACTATTTATCTACATTTCAATCGGCTGGTGCACGCAGACTCCTCACCACGATACATCCCGACAGCGCTGACGTCACATCCCCCAACCATCGGCACGCCGGAGCGCAGTGACTGCAAGGACGCACCAGCGGCTCCTCCTCTCTGAGTGAAACAGCGTGCGCTGATTTGGAATCAGCTGGTATCCACAGGGAAGCTGGGTTGGCGCGGAAAAACACCTAGGACGCCACCGCAAGCTCCCTCGTCCAGGAAAGACGCCAGGAGAGACGTTCCAGCAGGATACACAGCTCAACGTACTCAGCAACCTCCAGAGGATACAACATACACCGGGCGGGTAAGGGCAGCAGCTAACGGCACAAGGGACACAGGAGTGCGGTGTTTCTGGATACTTCACATTCCTGGACCCAGCCCCACACTGCAAAACGGGCCCCCCGCCACGGGTGAGTTATATTATCCTCATATTATTCTTATATGACTTATCATTCATGTCAATGGTGAGGAGCCATCTTCGATACAGCGGACTATGGATTATTCCCATTAACCCCTTATATACTTGACTCTGGTAGCATCAGCTTTTGGGTTCATTCCCTTGTCTATATTCAGTAAATAAGTAACCCGTACCCACGGCGGAAGGGCACTTCTTTTTGGAGCTTGTGTTAACTATTACAGTGCCCTAATGATGTGCATGGGGTGATCCGATTGGAGCACCTTTCTGTTTCCGGCATCCGGGGTGTCAACACGTTATGTGATCGCAGTGCCATAGGTCCGCTGGCACTCTAAAGGTTAAAGGTTCCGTCACACGTGGAAGGTCCAAAACCTATTGTTTAAACAACATCGAAAATATTCAACCCCCCCCCGTAAAGTAACTTATGTGCCTTCTTTTCCAATTGAACGTTTCCCTTTTCTCCGGGAACACTGAATTCCAGCAGATCAGCTACGTATGTTTGTGGCTTTATAATGACTTTGCAAACAAAGGACACAGCAAAAGGAACAGGTTACCAGGGGCTTTCAGTGCTGCCAACCAGTCTGATCACCAAAAGGCATGAGATGAAACAGGTTGACGCGCTCTGCGATGATGTCACTACCTTTGGATTGGTGACCCCTAGTTCGGAAACCCCGTGTCAGCTCCTTGTGCTCGTGTCCATCTCCCTCTACCCCAGCAGCAACATTCAACTGTAAGCTCTACGGGGCAAAATTGTATGTACACCGCAGTGTACACTGTCAGCACTGTATAAGAACATGTTATTATTTTAATAGAAAAGTACTGATTTTTTTTTTTTCAGTGAGAAGGCGGAAATGGGGAACTGCGGTACTGCGCAGTCCTGTGCATGGCGCTCTGGCAGAGCGGGTGTTAAAAGACATTGCAAGAGGCAATTTGTAAAAAACAAACAAACATTTCTTTTATTTGAGTTATTCAGTCCAAGTAAAATGAGGCAGATACTTCAAAGGGACGTTTCTGTGCAAACATAAAAAGGGTTTTGGGGAGGGGGGGGGGGGTTTACCCCCCACTCCTACGCTTTCCACAACCCACCACCTTTCATCCCGGAAAAAATGTACCGAGCTCTCTTTAACCTGGACTTGAAATGTGAAGGACGGGTGTCACATTTTACACCCTGCTGATGAAAGCAAAACTTTGCTGGTCTTTCACCAGGCGGATCAGAACAAGACGGGGCGGTATCGGGCTGTGGGTTTATTTCTTTTATGTGCTAAGTCAACCTTCCTTATGCTCTACACTAGGGGTGCGCAAACGTTTCGGTTCACGCCCCCCCCTGTCTGCGCTCCCCCTTTCCTGCACCCCGCCCTTATTACCTGCTCTCGGGCTCCGCGTGTCTCATGACGACAGAATGTCATGTGACGCATTGCCATTTGACGCCACGTTGTCATGACGACGCGTCGCTGTAGAGCCGGCTGAGAGCGGGACAGGGAAGTTGCAGAGGCCTCACGCCTCCATCGGCATTTCATTTACACGCCTGGGGGAAGAGCGCGGGGCCTCTACCACCACCGCGCCCCCACCTAGAAAATCACTTGCGCACCCCTGCTCTATGCCTGGGGTGGGCAACTCCAGTCCTCGAGGGCCACCAACAGGTCACGTTTTCAGGCTATCCCTGCTTATAGCCTGAAAACCTGACCTGTTGGTGGCCCTTGAGGACCGGAGCTGCCCACCCTTGCTCTATGCCTTGAATACAAACAGTAGTACTGTGCCCAGAAGGGGTTAAACACCAGTGTTGCATAGGTAGGCAAAGGCATTAAAGGGACCACACATTACTAAGCAATGCAGAGAAGGGGATAACAGGGTGAGTGCCCCACTCTTATCATCACCGCCCCAATTGACATGGCACTGCATTAAAAGGAAGTCTGCTGCCTGACACATCTACACTTGGAAGTCACATTGCAAGGGTACTGGGTGACGCGGGGTACTGGGTGACGCAGGGTACTGGGTGACGCAGGGTACTGGGTGACGCAGAATACCACTACTTTATTTTTTATTTTTGCAGACTTCCTTTCCAGGTTTAAAATTAATATACGGTATTGCTGCTATTTAATAAAAAAAATGTAATCCCTGCTGAATATAATGAAGTATGACTTGCAGCCTGGCTTAACCAGTGCCCCACAGAGCTGACAATCTACACTTTCAGTGACATACGGAAGGCAAAGCAAAACTTGGCCCCTCTGGCAGTGTAGGGGTTAACTGCCCTAACCCGGCCAAAAATGTGCTTGGCACGGGATTTATTTTGGCGGATTTTGCTTCCACAGGAAAGAAAATATTAACACGTTTAGAAGAAGGGAAAATAAAAGAAGAAGGTTTGGGAAGTCCGAATATAGAATTCCTATCAGGCTCGGGGCCGTCGTCGGTGAGCGGTTTGGTTTAACCGTTTCTGTGCAGAGTCGCTGGGCGATGCGGCCAGCCCCAACAGAGAAGCAGCAGGTGCGGGCTCAGCCAGGACCCGGGGGCGAGAGGTGAAGACGTGAAGCAGGGCTCATCACCAAATGCATTTCCAAAGGCGTCAGGACCGTAAACAAAATAGGAGTAGAAGCCGCGGTCTAGGATGACTTGCCGCAGCCACTCCTCTGCCGCCGATGGCAGCTCGCCGCCGTCCGTCTCGCCGCAAAGGTAACCCTCTAACGTTACCCCAAAAGCCCCTAAACTTAACTCCTTACCCTAACCCATCGTTAACCCCTTACCTTAACCCCATAAACTTAACCCCCAATGCCAATGCTGATCTTCACCCTATAAACCTTAACCTCTTACCCTAAAACCCCTAACCTTAACCTCTTACCCTAAAAAGTTAGGCCTTATCCTAAAACCCCCAGAGTCCTTACCCTAACCGCTAATCTTAACTCCTTACCCTAAAAACCCTAACCCATTACCCTAAAAAGCTTAACCGCTTACCCTAAAACCCCTAAAGTTAACTCCTTAATAATTTACCTTAGTGGCGAGAAGTCCTATGCGGTTGATTGGCGCTAGCGGTTTGGATGCGGCGAGACGGCCGTTGGCGAGTTGGCTGTGGCAAGTTGGCCCATTCCGCAGAAGCAGGACCATTTCAACCAATGGGGAAAAGGGGGCCGTCTCCCAGGGACCACCACCACCGTCAGGTCCCCACCGCACCCGCAGGGAGAGAGAGTGATGGGGCCAGAGGTGGGAGTTTCTATATTTTCAATCTTTAAGTATCGACTGAAAATCAAAAGTGGAAAAAGCCCCCGGAACCAATCGCCCCACAAGTACGCAGATTAAAGTGGGTGACGTATGAATATTCATTGATATATCATTTCGTTTATCATAGTGTATGGTATTTTCTTAAAAGTAAGGGGGCCCCACTAGTTTATTCGTCACCTGGTACCCACCCAAAAGATAGGGGACAGGGAGAGAAAGAGGACCGTCAGGGAGAAGGGACACGGGGGAATGTAACAGAGAAGGAACAGAATGAACATAAGAGACACAGACAGGGGGCAGTGACAGGCAGTGTTGTAATTTGGGGACTTGCCCGCCTTACTGGGTATTCTGGCACTGGATGGAGATGGCATGTTTAAGGGTTTGGAGAACGGGGAAGTGAAGGTGTTATAGAGTTTTACAGCAGAGCCTGCTGTGAAAGAAATGGGTTAATGACTAATTATTTCACCATCTCCCTCTCCTTTCCTTTCATTTGCCCTCAGCCCACAGCAGACTGTCAGCTCCTCAGCAGACAGCAGATTGTCAGCTCCTCAGCACACAGCAGACTGTCAGCGTCTGAGGCCCGCAGCAGACTCTCCAGAGCCTCCCTGTGGCTACAGAGTCCTGAAACGTTAATCCGGCTGGAGCAGAAGTCAGCAGGTTATCTGTGGCTGGCATTCTCCCCCCTATACCTCTGCCAAACACACCGGCTCTGCCAAGTGCCACTTCCGCTCTCACAGAGAATCACAGAATTCCTTCCCTGAAATCGGCCCAAAACAGGTTTCCCTTATATAGCGCGGTCTATAGAATTTTGAAGACACAACAAGTCCCTGCCCCGAAGAGCTCACAATCTAATTTTTGAGGGTGAAATGAATGACCATATTGACTAAGTGGTGCGATACCTTCACTTATATGGAATGGATGGTGTCATACACCATAGCACCGCTTTGTAAATATGGGCCAAAGTGACATGCCCAAGTCACCAAAGGAGCGGACACTGGGATGCAGTCCAGGATCACCCACTTCAAAGGCAGGGTTCTTACCACGAAGCTGCGTTATACAGCTCCGGTCGTGCAGGCGACAGTAACATGTATAGTACTTAATGTCCATACTGACCAAATCCCCTATCATTATTAGTCTTTCTTTTTATACAGTGCCAGCCATAAACATGAATGTAAACATATGGAAAAGGGAATCCTGCCCCGTAGAGCTGACACTTTAACGGTATAATAGTAAACATACAGGCACAGCCTCCTTAACCCCGTCACTTCCAGGGCGGACAGAAAAACATTGAGGAGCAATATATCACCTCGCAGATGTAGCATTGGGTATTTTTGTCTTGTGTTGTATACATTTGGCCACGCTCAGTAGCACTCCTTTTGACACAATATATATATATATGATGTGGCGGGTTCTAGGGTTAGAGCTTGCAGGGATTGTGTGTTCATTAATAACACTCAGAGCAAAAAAATAAAACGCAGAGCAACATAATAACATGCAGAGCGACATAATAACATGCAGAGCGATATAATAACATGCAGAGCGATATAATAACATGCAGAGCGAAATAATAACACGCAGAGCGATATAATAACATGCAGAGCGATTTAATAACATGCAGAGAGATATAATACCATGCAGAGAGATATAATACCATGCAGAGAGATATAATAACACGCAGAGCGATTTAATAACATGCAGAGCGATATAATAACATGCAGAGCGATATAATAACATGCAGAGAGATATAATACCATGCAGAGATATAATAACACGCAGAGCGAAATAATAACATGCAGAGCGATATAATAACATGCAGAGCGATATAATAACATGCAGAGCGATATAATAACATGCAGAGAGATATAATACCATGCAGAGATATAATAACACGCAGAGCGAAATAATAACATGCAGAGCGATATAATAACATGCAGAGCGATATAATAACATGCAGAGCGATATAATAACATGCAGAGCGATATAATAGCACGCAGGAGCGATATCATAACATGCAGAGCGATATAATAATATGCAGAGCAATATAATAACATGCACAGCGATATAATAACATGCAGAGCGATATAATAACATGCAGAGCGATATAATAACATGCAGAGCTATATAATAACATGCAGAGCGGTATAATAACATGCAGAGCGGTATAATAACATGCAGAGCAGTATAATAACATGCAGTGCGATATAATAACACGCAGAGCCATATAATAACACGCAGAGCAGTATAATAACACGCAGAGTGATATAATAACATGCAGAGCAATATAATAACACGCAGAGCAGAGAGGTATAACACGCAGAGTGATATCATAACACGCAGAGAGGTATAATAACACGCAGAGAGGTATAATAACATGCAGAGCCATATAATAACACGCAGAGCAATGTAATCACATGCAGAGCAATGTAATCACATGCAGAGCAATGTAATCACATGCGAAGCAATGCGTTGTTGGCCTCTCTGGTGGGGAAGATGCCTTTCTTACAATGCTAAAGTAGGAGAATGTTCTGCTTGTGTGTGTTAGTAAGTGGGTTTACCTGACATTGAAGCAGTGCCATACCCACGTCTCAGGAAAGTACGTCCGCTTTCTCTTTTCAGTTCTGCAAAATAATAAAAAATGATAAATAATAATTTATTTAACAAAGAAGCGCCAGCGTCTTCTAGAAGTCAGTTTCTCCTATTCTTTTATGGCAGTCACTATGTATTTATCCGAACTTTGCTGTGATATTTTCTCATTTCTATTTGACGGCGTCTGCCTCAGACTAGCAGATTTTGGATCACAGAAGCAAGAAGTCTGGACATACATGTGGGATCTAAGCACGTGCATCTGTATTTGTACAGCACCATCCATGTACATATTGCTTCACAGTAGCAATAATAGGAATAAGCTCTTCAAACATCATTAACTATACATTAGGACAAACTTGCAGAGACAGTAGAAGGGTGTTATGGTATGCAAAGGGTGACAGTACGCAATGCGCATATGCAAAGGTTACAGCATGCAAGGCACATATGCAAAGGTTACAGTACGCAAGGCACATATGCAAGGGGTTACGGTACGCAACGCGTGTACGCAAATGGTTACAGTATGCAATGTGTGTACACAAGGGGTTACAGTATGCAATGTGTGTATGCAAGGGGTTACAGTATGCAATGTGTGTATGCAAGGGGTTTCAGTACACAAAGCAGGTATGCAAGGGGTTTCAGTACACAAAGCAGGTATGCAAGGGGTTTCAGTACACAAAGCAGGTATGCAAGGGGTTTCAGTGCGCAATGCGCGTACACAGAGTTACAGTAAGCACGTGTGGAAGGGACGAGCTACTAAATGCTTTGTTAGAGGTTTTTGAGACAGGCCTCAGAGGAGGACAGAGCCTGTGCCTGTCGGATAATGAGGGGAAGGGCATTACAGATATGTGGGGCAGTCAGTGGGAAAGGTTTTAGGCAGGAAAGGGCTTTAGATATAAAAGGAGTAGACAGAATACATCCTCCAGCAGAACGCACGAGTCCTGTACAGCGAGAAGTGGGTTTGGGTTTGATCTGGTGAAGAACCAGTTTTGCTCAGGTGATTGAATTACAATGTTTCAGCCCCTGCCCCTTACCGTGGGGCAATCCTGGAGTGGGAAGAACCCACCAGTGTCCCAGTGTGTGGCTGGAACGCTGGCACGGCCTCGTCTGTGAACATGCCGCCATTTTGCCGGTGGTTAAGGCTCACAACGTCCGTCATCACGACCAGTCCCGTCTCTGGATAAAAAAAAATCCCCCATGAGAGGCACGTAAAGCCTGTGTCCTGTCCCATGGGAGCGTGAGGGGGGACGGGCTATACCCAACTATTACTTAGTGCTGGGGGCAGATACCAGGCACAGGAGTTACATATATATATACACGTATATATACACACACACACACACACACACACACAGTTGCAGACCTGTCTAAGACATGCAAATGAGCACACAGTAATATTTCCATTTGCTATATGCTTTGCTGCGGAGGGTTTTTGTCACTTTTTTTACCCACCATAACTTAACTAAGTATATATATATATTTATTTTTTATTTTTTTATTATTATTATTATTTTTTAAGTTGACACATTCTGTCTGAGAGTGGGTTTACTGGCTTTGCATCTCATCCCAGGCTATGTTTAAAAGCTGTGTTTAAAGCAGCATGCATTGGCTTAAGGGTTTAACCATGCAATGTGTGTGGTCTTTGAGACAAAAGGTGGCACTGTGTGCTCATTTGTATGTCATTTCCAGAATCCCTTGCTGCAGTGGAAGCGCTGTATGCTAGAAAATAATGGTGAAGGGCAGGGTTGCAGACCTGTCTAAGACGTGTGAATGTGCTCACAAGTAATATTTTTATATGATACACACATATATATATATATATATATATATATAGAGAGAGAGAGAGAGAGAGAGAGAGAGAGAGGAGAGAGAGAGAGAGAGAGAGAGAGAGAGAGAGAGAGAGAGAGAGAGAGAGAGAGAGAGAGAGAGAGAGAGAGAGAGAGAGAGAGAGAGAGAGAGAGAGAGAGAGAGAGAGAGAGAGAGAGAGAGAGAGGCATATATTATAAACAATTCATTAAGTAAAATAATTCTCAATTGATGAATAGTCTAATAAATTATTATTTATAAGAAATCATTGTGTCTTCTCTACCCTCCTTTCTGTCTTCTCTCTCTCACCGTGAAGGCGAAACGCGCGTCTTTCGTGATGTCCCAGTGCCAGGGGAACACGGAGGAGCGACGGCGCCTCCCGGAGCTCAGTCCCGGCCACCAGAAGTGCCCTTCGTCTTTCCCCGTACCGTAAGCGTCCGACACGTCGTATTCCGACAGCTCCCGAAATATCTGCCAGAGCACAGGGTTGGAAGGATTTAGATACTGATCTCTGAACTGGTAACGTGCTTTACGTTTACAATCCAATGGCAGCTGTGCGCAGGAGCATGAAAACACTCAGAGAAGCCTTAATGTCTAGTGCCTGTTCTAAACAATGTATCAAGGTTTGCGCTCCAGTGTTGCCCCATGTGCCTGATGCAATAGGAGGAGTTATAGGGGGCAGTTATATGGGGCAATAGGAGGAGTTATAGGGACAGGTTATATGGGGCAATAGGAGGAGTTATAGGGAGCAGTTATATGGGGCAATAGGAGGAGTTATAGGGAGCGGTTATATGGGGCAATAGGAGGAGTTATAGGGAGAGGTTATACGGGACAATAGGAGGAGTTATAGGGAGAGGTTATATGGGGCAATAGGAGGAGTTATAGGGAGCAGGTTATATGGGGCAATAGGAGGAGTTATAGGGAGCAGTTATATGGGGCAATAGGAGGAGTTATAGGGAGCAAGTTATATGGGGCAATAGGAGGAGTTATAGGGAGCAGTTATATGGGGCAATAGGAGGAGTTATAGGGAGCAGTTATATGGGGCAATAGGAGGAGTTATAGGGAGCAGTTATATGCAGCAATAGAGGAGTTATAGGGAGAGGTTATATGGAGCAATAGGAGGAGTTATAGGGCAGTTAAACAACACACATCATGAGATGTATCATATTCTGCATCTCTGTCACTGGTCTCCCTCTTTCTTCTTATTTAAAGCTGCCCTGGTTACCGCTCTGATATATATATATATATTTTTTTTTTTTTTTTTTTTTTAAATAGATTTATAGGTACTCCACAAAATTTTGGTCGTTTAATTTAGTCAACGTTTTGGTTCTCAATGGGACCTTTCTCAAGATTGAGAAAAATCCCATTGAAAACAGAAATGTTGGATAAATTAAATGACCAAAATGGAGTGGAGCGCCTATACGCTTATTTTGTTTTCTATACTGTATGCATACATTCCTATATACTTATCTTTGAGTCACTCTTTCATGCTATTACTATATATATGTATGTGTGTCCTTATAATATATATATATTATATACTATATAGACACGGGAAACCGACCTGTTCCCGTGTGATCTGGAAGCCACTGCGCAGGAGGTACACGCTCTTATCCACGGTGGACACGCACACGCAGCTCCCTCTGGCGGCCTTCACCTTCACATCCATGACATCCCCTGGTCTGGAGTCATTAGAGGAGAGAACCAGTGACACCTGTGCAGCGACAAACAGTAGTAGTGAGTATCCAGCCACAGACTTCATTATATCATTATATATCAGGCTGTTAAACCAACATTAACCAATCAGGATGCTCCAAATCTGCAAAAGCCCCTCTTGTCTTGCCAATAAGGGCTAATAAATGTGTAATGGAATTATTATTGGTGCCATATGGTAGTATAGGAGGAAGTGCTCACACGGTGTAATCCTATATCAGAGCTGATTTTCTTACCGAATGTTTGGATGAAACGGACCATTGGCATAATCCATCCCTAACGGTTAGTGCCTTTACGTTTGGGAATAGAGTCCGCAAAGAGAAGTTGGAAGAGACCGTGCTTTGGTACCCGATACAAAATGGGATGATCTAAAACCGTATTTAAATGCAGAATTCAGACATTTAAGGGGTAATTCTATATACTGCCACAGCGGCCGTTTGGTTAGTTTTTGGACAAAAAGTCCAGTTGAGTTCAAAGGAGATTTGTCTGCAGACCAGCTGCTTTGGAAATAAAACAATCAGGTCCTTCATTTCCTCTAGGGCAGGGGGCTCAACTCCAGTCCTCAAGCCTCCCCAACAGGTCAGGATTTCAGGATATCCCAGCATCAGCACAGGTGGCTCAATCATTCCCTGCTTCAGCACAGATGGCTCAATCTTCGACTGAGTCTCTGATTGAGCCACTTGTGCGCTGGGATATCCTGACCTGTTTGGGGTGGGGGGCTTGAAGACTGGAGTTGAGCACCCCTGTTCTATGGAATCTGCAAAGATGTGTTATTTTAATACTGTGTGTTCCCACGGTAAAATGCAACAACTCAGTGACTCTTGGGGAATGCCTTCTTTTCTCTAACCTGTGATTTTACCCCCACAATGGAGCAGCGTTTCCATCGGAGACCCAGGCTTTGGGAGATGCAATATTTTATCATGCTAGCATCCAACAGATAACCATGAGGCTTTATATCCAGCAAAATACAATTTGTGTGGTAGATGCCCATTGCTCATTGTCAGACATGGCCAGATTATTTAAAAAGGAAATGGATTACGAGGACAGATAGGATATTATGTAATCTGAACAAAATTCCAAACCGGTCGAACATAATCCAACTAGGAGGAGATATAGGGAGCGGTTATATAGGGTAATAGGAGGAGTTATAGGGAGCAGTTATATGGAGTTTAGGAGAAGTTATAGAGAGCGGTTATATGGAGAAATAGGACGCGATATTGGGAGCGGTTATATGGGACATAAGGAGTTATAGAGAGCAGTTATATGGGGCATAAGGAGGAGTTATATTAGGGCAATAGGAGGAGTTATAGGAAGCAGTTATATGGGGCATAAGGAGGAGTTATAGGGAGCGGTTATATGGGGCATAAGGAGGAGCTATAGGGAGAAGTTATATGGGGCATAAGGATGAGTTATAGGGAGCGGTTATATGGGGCATAAGGATGAGTTATAGGGAGCGGTTATATGGAGCAATAGGAGTTATAGGGAGCGGTTATATGGAGCAATAGGAGGAGTTATAGGGAGCGGTTATATGGGACATAAGGAGGAGTTATAGGGAGCGGCTATATCAGAGAGTCCGGACATTACCTGGTTTTCGAAGGCTGGTTTTATCGGTATCTGCACACTGTCAGTTACCCCCTCTCCGTTTTCCCGCACATAATAAACCAGCAGGCGGCTCAGGGGGGCCATGTTGTGAGTGACGGGGAAATGCACATAAGTCAGCCACACGTCGGGGTCCGCAGCGGGGGGCTGTGTGGGGAGCTGAGAGGGGAAACAACGAGACAGCACGCCGACATTTAACAAGCAGACATTTAAGTTCTTCTAAGGCCATTTTATATAAAAGGTGTAATAATTTATATACATGTCTTCTTTATAAAAAAAAAAAAGCCTCAGCCATTTTTCTCGTTATATTTAAAGAAAATGTTCTCTGTTATAAATATATATTTAACAAAAAGCTTATATTTATTATATTTTATTGTCTGATGCCGTCTTATTGTTTGAAAAAAAATAATAATATATATATATATATATATATATATATAAGTGATCATAACATGATCTCACTGTAAATAAATGATCAGAAACAAATTATTTGGGTTCACCAAAGACGTTACATTTTATATATATAACCAAGCTGAGTTCCTGATCCCAGAGTGGATAAAAAGCTGATACTAATCTAAATTGCTGTAAGTGCATATCTCACCAATTGTTATTCTGATAATCTGACGTACTACCCTATGATGGTTCTTTTTCTCTTTTTTTCTTTCTCTCCCTGGTTTTTTTTGCGCCTAGGTCATTCTTTATATATATATATATATATATATATATATATATATATATATATATATATATATATATATATATATATATATATATATATATATATATATATATATATATATATATATATATATATATATATATATATATATATATATATATATATATATATATATATAAAATCTGTTATGTTGTTAGTTAGGCTAAATTAAAAATAAAACAGAATTATGAATGGATAATGGATGTGAAATAATGTTCAGTGGTCAGGAAGCAGTATATGTGGACAGGACACATCACACGCAGTAGGAAGCCTATAACTGCATGTGACATGATCTATAGTGGTCAGGGAGCAGTATACATGGACAAGACACATTACACACACTAGGAGGCCACTAACGGCATGCGACATGTTCAGTGGTCAGGAAGTAGTATACAGGGACAGGACACATCACACGCTGTAGGAGGCCTCTATCTGCATGTGACATTATGTTCAGGGGTCAGGGAGCAGTATACAGGGGCAGATTGTAGGAGTTCTGGATTAACTGGTTGTTACCTGATGTTCAAAGGCCAGGGAGAAGTATACATAAACAGCACACATTTGAGAAGGTGGGCGATATGGAGTAACTGGATCTGTCAGGTATCCTTCTCGGGAGCTCACCTGTCCCCCGCCGCCTGGGTCACCCGGCCGTCCTTGTCGAATGTCACCGAGGCGGCTCTCTTGCTCCTCTGCAGGGTCACATTCCTTGGCTGCCAACCAGACAGCACAATGTTCCCCCGGGATGCCACCTCGTAGTGCAGGGCAAAATCACATGGGCAGGTGGACTTCAAGGCAATCCAGGTCTCCTCCCCCACCTGCGACCAGGAGAGGGGACATGTGATGACAGGACTGTCACCCTCTGCTACACGTGTACTGCCCTCACCCCTTGCAATTTGGCATCATATAGAGGCGTTACTATGAACTGAAAGCACTCATCCATGTAACACCTTCCCTATAATTTCAACCTATTCTTTCATCATTTAAGACATTCAGCTTTAGACTTCATAGAGGTAACTGGAAAGAACAATTATTAAAATCAGATGTAATACGTATTAATCATATGTATCAGGAGAAAGACTACTTCAGTAAGAATGTCCAAATAATTAACAGTCCTCTTTTATTTTTATTTATTTATTTTAGAAAATCACGGCTGCAGACAATTTTAGACTTCCAAATAATGTTTTCTAATCAATATTGTTATCTTCGTATGCCATAAAATAAAGTAATTTTCCTGGAATGAAACAATGACAAACCTCATCACAAAGTGATCTGCTCAAGTGACCCTGGTAGGAATTGAACGCTCAACCGTTATATGTAAAACCGGATCTAAAACCGATTATTAGGGATGATGTTTATGAAGGGAATGATGAAAATGTAGAGACCGTGTGGTAGAAATTAGCAGTGGAGGTAAAGTACAAAGAAAATGTTTGTAGGGATATGCTATAAACCACCAAATATCTGACAGAGGAAGCCAAAATACTTTTGCAACTGGAGAACTTGGTCATGTTTGCATGCTCTATCGCCTTGAGAAAGTGCCCAAGAGGCGTGAAACGCGTGGGAGATCTTGGAGATTTTTTTCTTCTGATGTTTTTTATTTTATTTTTGCGATATGATTCAATAATTTTTTTTATACTTTTTCAATACTGGTTTCCCGTGCCACTATTTCTACAAGCAGTTTCCCCGCATCTTCCAGCCTTGATTATTTGCATGTTTGCATAATAGGTTATTTTAATTATCCAGACAGACTGGGACAATGAGATTAGCATTAAAACAAAAGGAAACAGGGGTTTGAGGGTGTTAAAAAACAATTACATGAACCCAAATTATTGAGGAACCAACCAGGAGAGGGACAATACTGGATTATTTAATTTCAAACAATGTAGAAGTAATAACAAATATTCAAATCCGGGAACATTTGGGTAACAGTAATCATAACATGGTCTCACTTTAAATAAATGATCAGAAACCGAATTATTTGGGTTCACCAAAGACGTTACATTTTAGAAAGGCAGATTTTAATAAACGGAGGACTAATCTACGAGAAATACATTGGGATTACATTTTTGCAGGGAAAATGTGGAAGATAAATGGGCAGTTTTTAAAACATTGTTAGAAAAGCAAACTTATCAGTGTATACCCTTGGGTAATAAGTATAAAAGAAATAAGTCTAAACCAATGTGGCTAAATAAACAGGTAGGGTAGGAAATGGAAAAGAAGAGGCAGGCGTTTAGATTATTTACTTCAGAAGGGACGGAGGCATCATATCAGAATTATAAGGAATGTAACAAAAGTTGCAAAAGGGCAATCAAATTAGCAAAAATTGAAAATGTAAAAAGGATTGCAATAGTAAGGAAGATCAACCCTAAAAAGTTCTTTAAATACCTTAATAACAAAAAGATTAGAAAATAAAATATAGTACCCCTTTAGTGTGTGTGAGATGTGCAGGCAAATTATTGTAGATACGGAAAAAGGAGAGGTATTAAGCAAATTATTTTCCTCTGTATTTACCAGGGAAGAATCAATTACAAAAGTACTGCTACAAGAGGAAGTCACAACCTCTATATTAATGTACAATTGGTTAACTGTGGAAGAAGTGCATAGATGGCTTGTTAAACTTAAAGTAAATAAGGCACCTGGCCCAGATTACATACATCCAAGAGTCCTTAAGGAGTTAAGTTCAGTAATAGCCAAACCATTACATTTAATATTCAAGGACTCCATACCACAAGTTCAGTGCCACAAGATTGGCGTAAAGCAGACGTGGTGCCTATATTTAAAAAGGGAGCTAGATCACAACCAGGGAATTACAGACCTGCAAGCCTGACTTCAATAGTGGTGAAGTGTGTCTTTTTTCAACCTCATCTACTATGCAACTGCGTAATGGTGTAACCACTATGTGACTGTAATTACTATGTGAATATGTAACAACTATGTAATACTAGCTGAGAGACCCGGCGTTGCCCGGGATGTAATGTTCCCGTTCCTCTCTCTCCTCCCCCCTCTCTCTGTTTGTCCCCCATTCACATCAATCCAGTCCCCCCCCTCCCTCCCTCCTTTACAGCTTCATGTAGCGTGTGTGCGTCAGTCACTGTGTGTTTGCTCGCGCGTCAGTGAGTCTGAGGCAGAAACACAAACACACACAGACTGACTGACGCACACACAGTCAGTGTGTGCCTCAGTCAGTGTGTGCGTGCGTCAGTCAGGCTTTGTGTGCGCGTCAGTCAGTGTGTGCGTGCGTGCGGCAGTCAGTCAGTGTGTGCGCGCGTGGCGTCAAAGGCAGGGGGGGCGTCAAAGGCAGGGGGGGGCGTCAAAGGGAGGGGGGGGGCGTCAAAGGGAGGGGGGGGGCGTCAAAGGGAGGGGGGGGGCGTCAAAGGGAGGGGGGGGGGGCGTCAAAGGGAGGGGGGGGGGCGTCAAAGGGAGGGGGGGGGCGTCAAAGGGAGGGGGGGGGCGTCAAAGGGAGGGGGGGGCGTCAAAGGGAGGGGGGGGGCGTCAAAGGGAGGGGGGGGGCGTCAAAGGGAGGGGGGGGCGTCAAAGGGAGGGGGGGGGCGTCAAAGGGAGGGGGGGGCGTCAAAGGGAGGGGGGGGGCGTCAAAGGGAGGGGGGGCGTCAAAGGGAGGGGGGGGGCGTCAAAGGGAGGGGGGGGCGTCAAAGGGAGGGGGGGGGCGTCAAAGGGAGGGGGGGGGGCGTCAAAGGGAGGGGGGGGGTGTCAAAGGGAGGGGGGGGCGTCAAAGGGAGGGGGGGGCGTCAAAGGGAGGGGGGGGGCGTCAAAGGGAGGGGGGGGGCGTCAAAGGGAGGGGGGGGGGCGCCTCAAAGGCATGGATTCCTCCCCCTGCATTTCCTGCAGTGGACAGGAGGGGGGGGGCAGTGGACAGGAGGGGGGGGGGCAGTGGACAGGAGGGGGGGGGGCAGTGGACAGGAGGGGGGGGCAGTGGACAGGAGGGGGGGGGGCAGTGGACAGGAGGGGGGGGGGCAGTGGACAGGAGGGGGGGGCAGTGGACAGGAGGGAGGGGGCAGTGGACAGGAGGGGGGGGGGCAGTGGACAGGAGGGGGGGGGCAGTGGACAGGAGGGGGGGGGCAGTGGACAGGAGGGGGGGGGCAGTGGACAGGAGGGGGGGGCAGTGGACAGGAGGGAGGGGGCAGTGGACAGGAGGGGGGGGCAGTGGACAGGAGGGGGGGGGCAGTGGACAGGAGGGGGGGGGGCAGTGGACAGGAGGGGGGGGGGGCAGTGGACAGGAGGGGGGGGGCAGTGGACAGGAGGGGGGGGGGCAGTGGACAGGAGGGGGGGGCAGTGGACAGGAGGGGGGGGCAGTGGACAGGAGGGGGGGGCAGTGGACAGGAGGGGGGGGGCAGTGGACAGGAGGGAGGGGGCAGTGGACAGGAGGGGGGGGGGCAGTGGACAGGAGGGGGGGGCAGTGGACAGGAGGGGGGGCAGTGGACAGGAGGGGGGGCAGTGGACAGGAGGGGGGGGGGCAGTGGACAGGAGGGGGGGCAGTGGACAGGAGGGGGGGGGGGCAGTGGACAGGAGGGGGGGGGGCAGTGGACAGGAGGGGGGACAGGAGGGGGGACGCAGTGGACAGGAGGGGGGACGCAGTGGACAGGAGGGGGGGGCAGTGGACAGGAGGGGGGGCAGTGGACAGGAGGGGGGGGCAGTGGATAGGAGGGGGGGGCAGTGGACAGTGACACACACACACACACACACACACACACACACACACACACACACACCTCAGTTGATGCGCCCTTTCTCAGTTCCGTTTGGCGCCGGAGGTGGGGAGCGACACCTACCTGTACTTCCGGGCGCCGCCACCGTCTGACTCGGCGCCGCGAGGGAGGAAGGGGGTCCGCCATCTTACGCGCCGCGTGGCAGCTGCGGGAAGCGAGGTGATTTGGAGCGGGGAGGGGGGAGAGGTGATTTGGAGCGGGGAGAGGTGATTTGGAGCGGGGAGAGGTGATTTGGAGCGGGGAGAGGTGATTTGGAGCGGTGAGGGGGGAGAGGTGATGCCGCTGGGGAGGGGGAAGAGGTGATGCCGCTGGGGAGGGGGAGAGGTGATGCCGCTGGGGAGGGGGAAGAGGTGATGCCGCTGGGGAGGGGGAGAGGTGATGCCGCTGGGGAGGGGGAGAGGTGATGCCGCTGGGGAGGGGGAAGAGGTGATGCCGCTGGGGAGGGGGAAGAGGTGATGCCGCTGGGGAGGGGGAAGAGGTGATGCCGCTGGGGAGGGGGAAGAGGTGATGCCGCTGGGGAGGGGGAAGAGGTGATGCCGCTGGGGAGGGGGAAGAGGTGATGCCGCTGGGGAGGGGGAAGAGGTGATGCCGCTGGGGAGGGGGAAGAGGTGATGCCGCTGGGGAGGGGGAAGAGGTGATGCCGCTGGGGAGGGGGAAGAGGTGATGCCGCTGGGGAGGGGGAAGAGGTGATGCCGCTGGGGAGGGGGAAGAGGTGATGCCGCTGGGGAGGGGGAAGAGGTGATGCCGCTGGGGAGGGGGAAGAGGTGATGCCGCTGGGGAGGGGGAAGAGGTGATGCCGCTGGGGAGGGGGAAGAGGTGATGCCGCTGGGGAGGGGGAAGAGGTGATGCCGCTGGGGAGGGGGAAAAGGTGATTTGGAGAGGGGAGAGAGGGTGTGTGTGTGTGTGTGTGTGTGTGTGTGTGTGTGTGTGTGTGTGTGTGTGTGTGTGTGTGTGTGTGTGTGTTTTATTTATTTTTTTGGACCTTTGTCCCGTCACTCCGCCTCAGGCCAATGAGAGGTGTGGGGGGCGGGCCAAGGGGGTGGTGTGAGTGTGTGAGGCCAATGAGAGGTGTGCGGGGGCGGGCGGGCCAAGGGACCAATGAGATTGCCGCTAGGGACACCGGACATCCAGCAGGCAGGCATGCATGCAGGCAGGCAGGCAAACATACAGTGCTTTCACTAATATAGTATAAGATTGTGCATTGCAGAACAACATCCTAACTAGGTTACACCCCTTCGGTCTAGGACATTTCGGTGCGGCCACCCCGCCGCAGCCGATCAGCCGCAGGCATTCAGCCGCCACTGACTGTCAAAGGGTACAGTTAGCTGCCGGCCGTTTCACCGCGAAGGTACGTCCCTAACTATAACCCCTTTACCCCAAAAACTTTTAACCCTTTACCAAAACCCCTAACTGGACCTCTTACCCTAACTTTAACCATTACCCTAAAACCCCTAAAGTTAAACCCCAAATACTAAGACTAAACCCTTTAACTTCGCTATGAGACAGCCAGCGGCTAGCTGTCCCCTGCGGCTGATCGGCGGCTAAATGCCTGTGACTGAACAGCTGTGGCGTGATGGCTGCGCCGAAACGTCCCATTCCGACACCCCTTCTCATATCACTACTTACCAGCAATGGTTTCTCAGGAGGCTGTAGCTGAAGGTGGCATTTGCTGGGTGAGTACCAGCTGCTTATGGACAAGTAGTTGGGTAGATACTGGTCTCCTGTAGATTTTCCATCGATGTCTATCACCTTTGTCTTACATAAAAGGTGAGCAAAGGAATTAAAACACGACTCTGGGTGAACACCATGGAACACAGATATATAGGAGAAGATAAAAAGATGACAAGGAGGGTCTTTTATTGGGGTCTTCAGTAAAAAGGGAAAATAATACATGAAAAGGAATCCTCATTTTCTTTTCTTTCTGTGTTGTTACAATAATGCCAACTGGGCTACATGCACTTAGGAGCTGGGTTACCATCAGGTGAAATCACCGCAAAGGAGAGGTGACCCAAAATTCTGAACATTTTGCTGTCCCGACAAGTTTGAGTTGGGACATTTTAAAAACTTAAGGTCACCACTAAAATGTATGGGGTAGAGTCTTAAAACAGTATAATACTCTACAAATGGGGGATGATCTGAGTCACAGCACCAACATGTAAAATAGTAACAGACAAGGTTGAAAAAACACACGTCCATGAAGTTCAACCTTTGTTACATTCTAACGGGGTGAGATACTCATTCTACATTTATTGTTATATTGAACCAGAGGAAGAAGAACAAAAAGCCCCACAGTCGGGCAGTAGGACAGTAAGACAGTAGGACAGTAGGACAGTAGGACAGTGTTAGGACAACTTTGTATTCACTACCCACTTGTCTGTGCCACTGAGAAATAACCGACATACCTCCAGCCAGACATATTGCGCCACCGTTGGGATAGAGGGGATCTCAAACTCCACCAGCCCGTTTCTGGACACTAATTCGCTGGTGTAGACGTTGTCCTTGGGGGTGAGCTCGGCTTTGATGCGCACGGTCACTCCGTCTGCGGGGCTGCCGTCTGGGTATGTCACCTCCACCTGGGGACCGGGGAGAAGTCGGGAGAAGGTCAGAGAAGGGAGAACACGCAGGTCTCATAACAGAGTATAAGGGTGCGTGGAGGAGGGCCATAAAACAGCTGGGTATGCAGAGGTAACCTAACCCCTTCACTGCCAGAGAGGGCAGCAGCAATTAATAATCAAGCCTCACACAAGAATTAATTATATGTCTATTAATATACAAAGAAAAAATATGGAGAACAAAAAAAAATGAACACACACACATACATATATACATATATACACTGTGTTCATTAAAAATGGGACTCGTTTTATGCTTCATCATATCTTGCAGAGAAATCACCAAATCTTCATGAAACATTATTTGATAATCTAATAAACATTCCACGGAATTGGTGACGGCGTGATGACCTCATCAAGTGCAGAGTTACAAAACGGTGCTTAGAGAAGAAGATAAGCACGTTATAAAAGGGCCAGAGACAGAGCAAGAATTATGGTCCAAAATGCTTACATAAAATGTTCCCTGATAAACGATGGTCGTTAGGAGGAGTGAAAAAACTAATTTGTAAAACAACGTATCGTTCAGCAGTGGGAGCAGCTGGATCACCGCGTTATCCATTATGCAATCAGACAGCGGCGTTCCCGTCTTCGGGCGCGCGTTTCAGCAGGGGGAGGAGATTTTGAACACACCTTGAACTCAAACTTTATAGTAATCTTAGTGTTTCAGATTAGATAACAGCTTGACACATTTACGAGGTACGAAGGAAAAACTAAATTCTCGGTTGATGAACACGAACCTCTCGCAGTCTATCTGGTACTTGTTGACATTAATTTCGTTTTCAGTTTATTGACTATAATGGGCTTCTTATATAGTGTTAATTTACATAACAGATCTACAATTGTGCACATTGTCACGGGGATTGAGCAAGAAATTTATAAAGATATGATGAAAAACTAGAAGTGTGTGTGTGTATATATATATACATATATATATATATATATATATACAGTGTTCGACAAACCTATACATTTGCTCGCCCCGGGCGAGTGGATTTTACCCCCGGGCGAGTAAATATTGGCCCAAGCAGCACACGTTTGGTACTAGGTGGCGAGTACATTTTTTTGTGTGGCGAGTACATTTTTTGGTGATTTGTCAACCACTGTGTGTATGTATATATATATATATATATATATATATATATATATATATATATATATAGAGGAAAAGAGAAGAGAGAGCGCACGCCCATAGCGTATAAAAGTTTTAATGAGGGGGAAGGGGGAGAGAAAGGGGTAAAAAACGCACTTACAAAAATGCAATTAAAATCAAGCATATGTGATATATATAATCACCACCATCCGGTTTAACTGTAGACTCTTGGGGCAGTCCCAGGCTCCGTTGGTAAAGGAGCAACGTCACAGCAGATTCCCAGGGCTGGTAACACCATCCGGTCAAACTGCAGACTTTTGAGGCCGTCCCAGGCTCCGTTGGCAATGGAGCTCAGTCCCAGCAAATTCACAAGGCAGGTGTGCTATGTATAGTCCAAGAAAGAGGTCCCGTATGGTGCCTGTAGCACTCGCGCCTGGATTAATACGCTCCAGCGCTTAGTGTAGACTCCAATGTCTTTGCGTCTGACGTCACGACGCTCCCTGACGCGTTTCGTCAGTCACGGCTAACTTTCTCAAAGGGATATCATGAGAGGGGGAGGTCCGGTATTATATAGGCAACCTCCTGGTGGTAATTAAGAGAAGTCCCCTCCCCTACTCAACTGCAATAGTTTATCGTACTGCTGCACACTTATATACACACATATGGATGTAATACAACAATTAACCTAAAAAGATTGGAGGAGATAGTGAGAGTAAAAACAAAATTAACACTTTAAATATCTCCTCCAATCTTTTTAGGTTAATTGTTGTATTACATCCATATGTGTGTATATAAGTGTGCAGCAGTACGATAAACTATTGCAGTTGAGTAGGGGAGGGGACTTCTCTTAATTACCACCAGGAGGTTGCCTATATAATACCGGACCTCCCCCTCTCATGATATCCCTTTGAGAAAGTTAGCCGTGACTGACGAAACGCGTCAGGGAGCGTCGTGACGTCAGACGCAAAGACATTGGAGTCTACACTAAGCGCTGGAGCGTATTAATCCAGGCGCGAGTGCTACAGGCACCATACGGGACCTCTTTCTTGGACTATACATAGCACACCTGCCTTGTGAATTTGCTGGGACTGAGCTCCATTGCCAACGGAGCCTGGGACGGCCTCAAAAGTCTGCAGTTTGACCGGATGGTGTTACCAGCCCTGGGAATCTGCTGTGACGTTGCTCCTTTACCAACGGAGCCTGGGACTGCCCCAAGAGTCTACAGTTAAACCGGATGGTGGTGATTATATATATCACATATGCTTGATTTTAATTGCATTTTTGTAAGTGCGTTTTTTACCCCTTTCTCTCCCCCTTCCCCCTCATTAAAACTTTTATACGCTATGGGCGTGCGCTCTCTCTTCTCTTTTCCTCTATAGATATTCTATGGACGTGGTTAGTCCATATTGAGAGCTGCCGGAGACCCTGCATACCAGCACCTATACCATTCATTGGACTATTTGAGGACTGGTTTATCCTTTTTTGCATGTTTTTTAATATATCATATTGTTCATGTTTTCTGGGCCTGATAATATTATAGGTCCCTATTACTATATGTGTGTATGTATTGCTTATAATTGAGGTATTTATCCCATATTGTTATAGCATATATATATATATATATATATTTATATATATTTTTTGTACATGTTCCTTAGAGGCGCAGCTTTTTTCTTTTTTATATATATATATATATATATATATATATATATATATATATATATATATATATATATATAGCTAAACCCCGTTATAACGCGCCTCATTATACCGCGATTCGGTTATAACGCGGTTTTCCCGTGGCTCCCGTTTTTAAAAAAAAAAAAAAAAAAAAAATTTTTTTTTTTGCACACTGCACACACTCACTGCACACACACTGCTCATTGCTCACACTACCACACTGCACACACACTGCACATTGCTCACACTGCCACACTGCACATTGCTCACACTGACACACTGCACACACTGCCACTGCACACACACTGCACACACTGACACACTGACACACTGCACACACACTGCTCATTGCTCACACTGCACACACACTGCACACTGCTCATTGCTCACACTGCACACACTGCACACACACTGTACACTGCACACACACTCCTCATTGCTCACACTGCACACACTGACACACTGCTCATTGCTCACACTGACACACACTGCACACATACTGCTCACACTGACACACACTGCAGACACTGCTCATTGCTCACACTACACACACTGACACACTGCTCATTGCTCACACTGACACACACTGCACACACTGCACAGACACTGCTCATTGCTCACACTGCACACACTGACACACTGCTCATTGCTCACACTGACACACACTGCACACTGCTCACACTGCACACACACTGCTCACACTGACACACACTGACACACACTGCACAGACACTGCTCATTGCTCACACTTACTGCACACAGCTCTCACAATACACTCACATGTCAGCAGCCCACCCCCCCCTCACATGTCAGCAGCCCACCCCCCCCCTCTCACATGTCAGCAGCCCCCCCCCCCCTCTCACATGTCAGCAGCCCACCCCCCCCTCTCACATGTCAGCAGCCCACCCCCCCCTCTCACATGTCAGCAGCCCACCCCCCCCTCTCACATGTCAGCAGCCCACCAGCCCGTTTTTCACATGTCAGCAGCCCACCAGCCCGTTTTTCACATGTCAGCAGCCCACCAGCCCGGTGGAGGTTGGAATAATGACATCACCCGCAGGGGGCGGAGAGCGGACGGCTTGATTGACAAGAAGAGGGCTGTGGGCGGGGCGACTGAATGAGGCCAGGCAGTAAGAGTGCCCGGATGTGGGATGCTTGTTCTGCAGTCATTGGTGCCATATAGGAGGAGGTAAGTGGGCGTGGCTTGCATCCTTTACCCCCCTTTGTCTCTATGGCAACTCCTCCTGCCCGGGTGATTTGCAGTGCAGGGTGGGCGGAGGTGAGTCAGAGCCGGGCGTGGTGGACCCGGCCGGGGAGGGGGAGCCTCGCGCTCTGGGACCCTCTCCCAGCCTCTCCTCCCCACCCCTCTCCCTCCTTCCCGCCGCTCACCAGGACTCAGTGACCGGAGCTGCAGCTAACCCAAGTCCCGCAGGCTGTGCGAGGTGCTGGTATCTGTCACACCCTCCCTGACCCCGCACAGCGGCTCTGATGCTGGGCGTAGCGGTGATGACGAACAGGTAGGGGACCCTGCATTAAAGCCTGAGAGATGCACTGTTAGCATTGCTATATTGCAACTTTTAGGTGAGTGACTCCGGTAGATTAGTGTCTCCTCACCCTGCCCACCCCTTCTCACCATCACACACACACACACACACACACACACACACACACACACACACACACACACACACTGTGTCTCTCTCTCTCTCTCTCTCACACACGCACGCACACACACACTCTGTCTCTCTCTCACACACGCACGCACACACACACACGCTGGGAGGACACAGACACGTGCAAAACCAGGGGGCTGAGAGGGAGGACGGATGAATCGCCGCCATTTTTAAAATTTTATTTATTTATTTATTTAACTTCCTTCCCTCCTCACTCCCGATCAGGAGCGCGGCGGCCATTTTTTTTTTTTTTAATTAGCGCGACCCCGTTACTAACGCGGTGGACTCGGGGTGGACCCCGAGCACCGCGTTATAACGGGGTTTAGCTGTATATATATACACATACATACACAAATATATATATATACACACACACACATATATAAATATAAATATAAAATATATACATATTGTGATGCCGTCACTGCCCTCTAAGGGCTAGAATGGGACAGTTGTGGGACTTTACAGCGCTCATAGAGTTAATCCTTCTGGAAAGGTCTGTTCAGCTGTGAGTTAATGAACTAATTAGCCTAGCCTGTATAGTCAGGAAGTGATACAGAGATTTCTCCCCCCCCCCCATGCTGCCAGAAACACACTGTTGAGAGTGACACAGAGAGGGTGAGAGACGCTGCTGCTATACTGATCTGAAGGCACACACACAGACAGCCCTGTGAGAGACTGAAAGGAGACCTGCTGCAGGTACACTGGGTAAAGTGGGGAAAGAGTTTAGTTCTCCCACGATTAGTTGTGGACTAAGCAGTATTAGTCAGTACTCCTGGAAGAAGTTAGGTCTTTTGTTTCTGTTTTGTGTTATGAGTTAACCCTGTACCTGCGTTGTACCCTGTAAATAAACCCCTGTTTAGAAAGTACAGTGTTTCCTGCCTTTCATCTGGACAAAAGATCCGACGCTGGGACTGAGACGTCACAATTGGAGTATAACGCGGGCAGTCCACAAACCAGTGAAAGTGGAAAATGGAGGAATTTCTGACCTCGCTTCAGTACAAACAAACAGAAAACTCTGCTATTTTAATGCAGGGTTTGCAGCAATTGGCAAAGACCCAAGAGATGTTAAAATCCTATAATGAGAGTTTACAACAGATGACAAAGCACAAACTGAAAGTACGGCGGCGTTAGTACAGCAGATGGCGCTGTCCCTACATCAGACGCTAAAAGAAGAGCAAAACGAGGCGCAACTTCGCCTACCACCAGGAGCTCCGAGTGTTGGGAGAGAAAATTACCGCCCAGCCTAGAGTGGCCCCACAGGTCGCTCACCAGGTAAAAACACACCTCATTCAGAAAATGACGATGGACGATGACGTTGAGGCGTACCTGTCAATCTTCGAGCGCACCGCAGTATGCGAAGGGTGGCCAGCTGAGGATTGGGCGGGAATAATTGCTCCCTTCCTGGTGGGTGACTCACAACAAGCCTATTATGACTTGGAGCCTGAGCAAGCTAAAGACTATGACACTCTGAAGGCGGAGATTATGGCACGGCTAGTGGTCACCCTCGCGGTTCGGGCCCAACGGTTCCATTCTTGACGTTATGATATAGAGAAAACACCCCGCTCTCAACTCTATAACCTTATACACTCTGCAAGGAAGTGGCTCCAGCCTGAGGTATGTTCCATCGCTGCAGTTGTCGAATGAGTCGTTACAGACCGGTTCCTGAGGGGTCTCCCCCGCACCATCCAGAAGTGGGTGAGCCAGAGTGACCCCAAAGACGCCGAACAGTTTGTCGCTTTAGTCGAATGTTACTTGATTGCAGAGGAGATGTCAGAGAGTTCAAGTCCAGATGAGTGCTCCGGTTCTCGCTTCCTGTGCTCCAGGAGGTCCGATAAGACTGTTCATCCGAATAGGAATCCCCAAGGACTCATTGACTTGCGTAAAGGAGTAGGAAGTCCCACAGCACCTAGGAGGGACTCTGGTCTCGTTGTTCCCAGTAGACTGGAGACAAAACTCTGACCCAGTTTTGAGTTATAGAGTGCAACAGATGCCATGAACTTGGACATGTGACTGCAGTTTGCCCTCGGAACGCGGAACCAATGGAATGTAACTTTTCTGTGGGGCATGGTTCGCGCTGGGTTTCTACGGTTCAGCACAGTTCTTGCAGTTCAGAAGAGGATGATGAGGACTCCTATGTGGCCCCGCGTAAAGGACAACCTCCGTGTGCAACAGAAGCTGCAGGGAAAGTTTACCCCGTGGCATCAGAAAAGACCAGAGGTGGACTACAACACAGAGCGCTTGGCGCAATCGTCACAGGAGTGACTACTAGCCTTGGTATGACAAAGGCTACCGATACTGCCATAAGCAGAAATCCAAGTGAGTCAGACCAAAAGAGTGTTGACTGGAAACGGTTCTATGAGGCGTTCCAACAAGACGTTCAACGCCTCATCGGTAAGCTAGAAGTTTCTCAGCGAGAGGTCTGCACGTTAAAAACAGAGCTGGGTAAAGTAAAGCAGCAAGTGCTACAGGAGCGACTGAGTACCCAGTGGGTCCCCGCCGAGCAGCATGATGAGCTGAAGGCCACCCTGAGCCTTACCCGAGCATCACTGGAAGCAGAATACGAAAAAACTAAAAATGTCCAAACCTTGGAATCTGAAAAACTGAAGTTGGATAAAAGGCTTCTAGAGCTAAAGCGGATAACTGAACACATGTCCCAGCAACTCACAGCCATAAAGGAGGACAACCTCAAGCTGGAGAAAGATCTGGAGAAGCAGAGAGCCTGCTCCATCACCAAAAATCAGTACACCCAGGAGAAAGAGGCATGGAAAACAGAAGCAGCGGCAATCCTAGCGACAAAAACTACAGAGATCCAAAATCTGAAGGATGCGCTGACACAAACCCAGAGCAAGCACCGGGAAGAGATGAAGGCCCTGAGAGGAATTAAATTGGCAGCTGCCTTGATCCAGAAAAGAAGTATAGAAGGACAGCTTCAAGACCTGAGGAAGGGCCTGGAGTTTGAGCGTGCTGGCCGCAAGAAGGCAGAGAAACAACAGCGTGACCTAGGCGAAGAGCTCGAAGCTCTGAAGATTGAGTGGGACACTACGCTGGACTATATTTCTGCTCAGCAGGAGGTCTAATGAAGAAAAACTTTAAGAAAAGGTGGATGTCAGACATGTCTGACAAAGAGGTTGGTGCACGGGATAGTGCACGGGCCGCTCACAGGACAATGTTTCCCTGGGGGGAGGGATATGTGATGCCGTCACTGCCCTCTAAGGGCTAGAATGGGTCAGTTGTGGGACTTTACAGCTCTCATAGAGTTAATCATTCTGGAAAGGTCTGTTCAGCTGCAAGTTAATGAGCTAATTATCTAGCCTGTATAGTCAGGAAGTGATACAGAGATTCCCCCCCCCCCCCCATGCTGCCAGAAACACACTGTTGAGAGTGACACAGAGAGGGTGAGAGACGCTGCTGGTATACTGATCTGAAGGCACACACACAGACAGACCTGTGAGAGACTGAAAGGAGACCTGCTGCAGGTACACTGGGTAAAGTGGGAAAAGAGTTTAGTTCTCCCACGATTAGTTAGGGACAAAGCAGTATTAGTCAGTACTCCTGGAAGGAGTTAGGTTTATTTCTGTTTTGTGTTATGAGTTAACCCTGTACCTGCTCTGTACCCTGTAAATAAACCCCTGCTTAGAAGGTACAGTGTTTCCTGCCTTTGATCTGGACAAAAGATCCGACGCTGGGCCTGAGACGTCACAATATACATATAAATATATACATATAAATATATACATACATATACATACATACACACACACTCCTATGTAACGCACCGTACGTGATTTACTATATGTCAGAGTTAGTGTCACCTCTCTCTTATGTAGAAAGAGGGCACGTCATTCCCAATTCCTGGTGTCCAAAGGGTTCAGCCCCTAAAGGATCCCGGATGACACAAGAAGAAGGTGCCTCTAGCACAGGGGCAACTCCAGTCTTCAAAGGCCACCAACTGGTCAGGTTTTCAGGATATCCCTGCTTCAGCACAGGTAGCTCTATCAGTGGCTCAGTCGAAGACTGCACCACCTGTGCTGAAGCAGGGATATCCTAAAAAGCTGACCTGTTGGCGGGCCCTTGAGGACAGGAGTTGCCCACCCCTGCACCCGCCCGGCTCCCCTCCCGCCCTCTCTCTACCTTCCCCTGGTAGGGCAGGCCCGGTTTGAACTGCTTGCGGGTGTCCTTGGTGTACTTGATGTCGATCAGCTGCTTCTGCACCGGGGTGGTGTCATCGAAGGTGACCTGTCTGCTGCCATCCACCGCATTCACCGTGGCCCAGATATTCACCGTCCCGCGGAAATGCTCCGGGAAATCCACCGGCATCATGTCCTTGGCGCAGATATCGAATGCCGCGGAGCCGTAAATCTGTGAGAGTCCCCACCGGGGGAAATAGAGGAGTCTTAAATGGGTATTGCCACGTAGCCGACAAAAAAAAAAGGCACATTTTGTAATCAAAGCAAGTATGTAAATGGCTTCCTTGAACAAATGTAACCGTGCAAAAAGCAAATATGTGGCTGCTTTGATTTCTTTGGAAATGAAGCACCGTTTTTTTTTTTTTTCCTTCTTCTAGGATTTGTGAATGGGGAAGCATTTGTCAAAGTGTTTTCTTTACCCTTATCCAACACTGTCCTCATCACAGAGCCAATAAAGAGAAGGGGAGGGAGCGTTGCCTGTGCAAGCTCTTGCGGAACACACACTAACATCACACAGATGGGAGCAGCCATAGGAAATCAAATTCTTCCCAAGTCTCCGCTCATCATGTTTACAAATTAAGTTTAACAAATTATTACTAGAAAACATTTTGAGGTTTGTGACCGGGGATGGAAAATGCAAATTGTACAGAGAGAAACAAGTAGATGAACCCTCGTTTTCTCACCTCCATGGTTTTGAGCACAGGGTGTCCGACTTCATGCCTGTAATACCCGACACCGGTTACTGTCATGTTGATGGTCAGCATGCCGCTCACAGGCTTACCAAAGGTGTATCTGAAACAAGAGGGGAGTGAGGCACGCGACGGAAGCTGGTGGTCAGGGAGAGGCAGGGGGAGGGGTCCTTGTGTGTGGGGTCAGAGAGAGAGCTGGGGGGGGATCAGAGTGTGCGGGAGTTAGAGAGGGAGAGATGGGTATCAAAGTGAGCGGGGTAAGATAGACAGAATGATGGGGGTTAAAGTGTGTGGAGGTAAGAGAGAGGTAGAAAAAGAGTTGAAGGTCAGAGAGCGCCAAGGAGGTCAGAGAAAGAGAGAGAGAGGGAGAGAGCGGGGAGTCAGAGGGAGAGAGCGGGGAGTCAGAGGGAGAGAGCGGGGAGTCAGAAGGAGAGAGCGGGGAGTCAGAGGGAGAGAGCGGGGAGTCAGAGGGAGAGAGCGGGGAGTCAGAGGGAGAGAGCGGGGAGTCAGAGGGAGAGAGCGGGGAGTCAGAGGGAGAGAGCGGGGAGTCAGAGGGAGAGAGCGGGGAGTCAGAGGGAGAGAGCGGGGAGTCAGAGGGAGAGAGCGGGGAGTCAGAGGGAGAGAGCGGGGAGTCAGAGGGAGAGAGCGGAAAGTCAGAGGGAGGAATCTGGGAGTCAGAGGGATGGATCTGGGGGTCAAACTGTGTGTAGTTTAAAGGTGAGGGGTATGACAGGAGGTGGAAGCTTTTATACAAGGCTAGCCTGTATCTGCACCTGGCAACGACAGTCCCCTTCTCACACACGCTGATATCCCGGATATACGGAGGGGGGCTTATAACCAGCTCAAACTTGGGCAGCACTGAAATCAGAACCAGGTGTGTGAGAGCGTCAGGACTGGTTACATTGTATCACAGATATGCTCAGTATTAATATACAGTACAGCATGTAAATGTGCAGGTCTTTCATGTGGGAGGTTGTAATGCCAGTGAAAGCGGAGGTAGGGGGGCTGCAATACAGTGTTCATTTATTACCACACTATATTTTCCAGATATAACACTATGTGTATGCAGAGCTGTACATAGAATTGTAATTAAATATATATATTACATACACACACATTCCAAATATACATTATGTACTACGTAACCATATACATATACACACACACATATACACACACATTCTAAATATATATACACACACCTGTATCTTATACATATATATGTATACATACACAAATAGTATGTGTGTGTGTGTATAATAGATATATATATATATATATACACACATATATATATTCACACATATATATATATATATATATATATATATATATATACACAGTGTTCGACAAACCTATACATTTGCTCGCCCCGGGCGAGTGGATTTAACCCCCGGCCGAGTAAATATTGGCCCAAGCAGCACACGTTTGGTACTAGGTGGCGAGTAGATTTTTTACATATACATACATACATACATACACACACACACCATACATATCAATATAATTTATACATTGTCATTTGAATAGGAAAATTAACCTCTGGAAAATGTGCGACCGGTTTGCTGTACAGTATGTGATGTAATATCGTTATTTAGCTGTGGTATTTTAGGTTGCGAGAGGCCAGTGCAGCCCTGCAGTACGCGGGGCTCCTCTGTGTCAGGGCTGCACTGGCAGAGAGATTCTCCGCTCACCGTACTTGTGCACTGCGAAAGACTTGTTATACGTGTGACCTTGGGTCTCTGCAAAAATCAGCCACTCTCCGAAGACGGGTTGGTCGGAAAGAGGGAAGCTCATGTTAACGACGCCTGGGAGAGAGAGACGGATTGAGATGGAACTCCAATACAACAGTTACACCCCCTAAACATGGCAACTCTCCCAAGTGGCAGCTCACTGCCTCCAACACCAAAATAAGATTGTAAGCTCTTCGGGACAGGGAGGTACTCGCCGTGTCTGCAAAATTCTATGTGTAGCGCGATGTACAGTCAGAGATAGGAAAGAAAATATCATTTCCTACATTTGCACAGAAACCCCGCTTTATAATATTTACATTAGTACAAAATGATGCGGCTTTGCTGAAATGTCTTAAAGCAATTAAAGAAACGTCTTCATTTCCACGTCATTTCCCAGAATCCTTGATTGCCGCTTAGCCACTGTGACACTCTCATGGGTTCTCTGTCATTCTTTCTGCCACTTATTCAGCTATGAATAGGTTTTCAACTCACCGCAGCAAATGGGCTTTAAATCTGTCCACTGAATAATCCTGGAACCCCGCGGATCCTAAGAGCAGGGAAATATTACGTCGCTTAGTTTATATCCGCCTGTCTCTGTACGTTCTCCCCACCAATTAGATTGTAAGCTCTTTGGAGCAGGGACTCCTCTTCCGAAATGTTACTTTTATGTCTGAAGCACTTATTCCCATGATCTGTTATTTGTATTATTTGTTATTTATATGATTGTCACGTGTATTACTAATGTGGAGCGCTATGTACACGAATGGCGTTATATAAATAAAGACATACATACATCCGACCCAAACGGTGGATATAAAATAAGCCTCTGAGAGTAGTATCTGGGTTTTTTAGTTTAATTTATCTGAGTTAATTGTGATTAAAACAAGAAATGTGCATGTCTCAATTTGAGAAAATGTGTGAAAGAATTGTACATCACACGCGCACAAACGTTTTTGTTAAAATAGAGATTAGGGAGTGAAGAAGAAGGAAAGAAAGATGGGGAAAGAGAGAAAACAGAGAGAAAGAGAAGGACAGGGAGAGAGAGAATAGAGAAGGGAGTGAGAGAGAAAAAAAGAGAGAGAAAGGAGAGGAAAAGAGAGAGAAGAGAGACAGAAGGAGAGAAAGGAGAGGAAAAGAGAGAGAGAGAGAGAGAGAGAGAGAGAGAGAGAGAGAGAGAGAGAGAAGAAAAAGAGAGAGAGAAAAAGAGAGAGAAAAAGAGAGAGAGAGAGAGAGAAAGAGAGAGAGAGAGAGAGAGAGAGAGAGAGAGAGAGAGAGAGATGAGAGAGAGAGAGAGAGAGAGAGAGAGAGAGAGATAGAAAGAGGGAGATTAAAAAGAGATAGAAAGGATTGAGAGATAAAGACAGATGGGAGAGCACCTCTTTTCTTATAACACAGACAGAGCAAACGCTGCTAAAAAAACACGAATTTGCGTGCAGTTTTCATGATAAAAAGTGGTCTGTTTGCGATATGAAACTAGCTGAGACGTATAACCAGCGTCAGGGGCCTATGGATCAAGCAATGCTGGCACAAAGGGGGGCAGCCTTCTCACCCTGTGAAACCGCCCGCTCTGCAAAGAAGCGTCGCAAATAACACTTACCAGGATATAGGCTTCAACCTGCAAGGAAGCAGAGAGAGGTTTCACGGCACACACTCAGCACAGAAACGGTACACGCGTTCCCGCACGGAAAGGATAAACAGCGCTCAGTTTGGCTTTCAGTCATTTAACAGCCGCCGAACCCTTTCAAATGATATCTTGAGTCCCTGGAATTATTGTAACTTTGCAAAACAACAACACAGCTCGCCCGAAAAAACTACTGTTCTGGGACGGCAGCTTAGGGCTGGGGGGCTCAACTGCAGTCCTCAAGCCCCCAATAAGTCAGGTTTTGGAGGATATCCCAGCTTCAGCCCAGGTGGCTCAGTCAGTGGCTTAGTCAAAGACTGAGCCTCTGATTGAGCCACCTGTGCTGAAGCAGGGACTGATTGAGCCACCTGGGCTGAAGCAAGGACTGATATAGCCACCTGTGCTGAAGCAGGGATATCCTCAAACCCTGACCTGTTGCCCGGTCTTGAGGACAGCAGTTGAGAACCCCTGGCTTAGGGTTATCCAGCGTGATCATGTCTCAGGCACAGTACCACTACTTCTCCTTAACCTCCGTAAGAAAGTTCCGGCCTGCGTTCTGCGAGCTCCCCCCGCTCTGTCCCCCGCAGCAGCCCGGCCTTTACCTTTTCACTGGTGGGCCGAAGCTCCGGGGTCACCGTGTACATGTTTATCAGCACTGGGGAGAGAATAAAAGGTCGGGGTTACATTTTAACTCCTCGAGTCCCGCCTGACGTCGTACCTCCAACCTAAAAGCCATGCTGTGTGCAGCGCGTTGCAGCCACCTGACACTGAAGGGGTTAAGTCACTGCATCAGATGGCAGGTTTATAGCGCTATATAGGGGCGTAGGCAGGGCTGCGGGTGAAGCAGGGCATTGTGGGTTGGTGGCGGGGCATCAATAGCTAGTTCAGTGACACAGGGTATAACCTAACTGAAATATACACCAATACAGAGTATAACCTGACCATACTATACAATGATATGGAGTATAACCTGACTGCACTATATACTAACACAGGGTATATAACCTAACAGCACTGTACACTGATATAGGGAGTATAACCTGACCGCACTGTACACTGATGCAGAGTATAACCTGACCGCACTTTAATAATAAAGAAAATGATCTCGCTAATCTCCGTGTCTGTATGTTTTGACTTGAAGGAAGGGTGCAGATGGGATAAATAAACCTATTGTAAACCTCGTGGAAAGAAGTATCCTGGTGGTTGCACTCGGTAGATAATCTTCCTCATTATAAAAAAAGAACCGTTAATCAATATATAGAAGAAACTCAGAGTAGAGAGTGGGGGGAGGGGGGGGGTAATACATGGGGGAGAGAGGGAACATGTGGGGGCAGAGGGGGTAACACATGTGGGAGGGGGAGAGCGGGTAACACCTGTGGGAGGGAGAGGGGGATTACACGTGGGGGGAGAGGGGGTAACATGTGGGGGGCAGAGGGGGTAACACCTGTGGGAGGAGGAGAGAGGGTAACATGTGGGAGGGGAGAGGGGGGTAACACATGAGAGGGGCTAACATGTGGGGAGGGGAGACTGGGTAACATGTGGGGAGGAGAGGGGTAACACATGTGGTATTGGGAGAGGGCGTCACATGTGGTAGGGGAAAAGGGGGTAACACACGTGGTAGGTGGAGAGGGGGTAACATGTTGGAGGGGTAACACCACGTGGTAGGAGGAGAGGGGTTAACACACGTGGTAGGTGGAGAGGGGGTAACATGCTGGAGGGGGAGAGGGGGTAACATTTTGGAGGGGGAGAGAGGGTAACATGTTGGAGGGGGAGAGGGGGTAACATGTTGCGGGGGAGAGGGGGTAACATGTTGGAGGGGGAGAGGGGGTAACATGTTGGAGGGGGAGAGGGGGTAACATGTTGGAGGGGGAGAGGGGGTAACATGTTGGAGAGGGAGAGGGGGTAACATGTTGGAGAGGGAGAGGGGTTAACATGTTGGAGGGGTAGAGGGGGTTAACATGTTGGAGGGAAAGAGGGTGTAACATGTTGGAGGGGGAGAGGGTGTAACATGTTGGAGGGGGAGAGGGGGCAACATGTTGGAGGGGGAGAGGGGGCAACATGTTGGAGGGGGAGAGGGGGTAACATGTTGGAGGGGGAGAGGGGGTAACATGTTGGAGGGGGAGAGGGGGTAACATGTTGGAGGGGGAGAGGGGGTTACATGCTGGAGGGGGAGAGGGGGTAACATGTTGAGGGGGAGCGCTGCTGCTTCTATATGAGCCTGTGAAGCGCGGAAGTGAGACGCTCCATCTTTGCCGGCCAGAGCATCATTTAGGGCAGGGTGCACAACTCTACCCCAAAAGGTCAGGTTTTCAGGATATCCCTGGTTCTGCACATGTGGTGCATTCAATGACTGAGCCACCTGTGCTGAAGCAGGGATATCCTTAAAGCTGTTGGGGGGGGGGGGTCTTGAGGACTGGAGTTGAGCACCCCGATTTAGGGGACAGTCAAGCATTTGGGGTTTTAGAGCGTGCGTCACCTCTGCCTGGCCTACCCTGGCTATGCCTATGGCAATATACCATGTATATATACGCATATATACAGCAATATGTATATATGTGTGTAGCCACCCCCACTCCTACCTTTCTGCTTGGGTTTATATACAGGTTTATCCGTTTGTATGAATACAGATGATCCTTTGCTGTCTATGGTAACCGTGTATAGTTGTGGAATATATATCCTTTGTCTGTCAGGTGCCGGTTACCCCAAACTTTTAGGTGCGCCTGACCTCGGAGACCTGGTGGGGACCTGTAACAATAGACGTGGGAGATATGATGTGCCACCTTTATATCAGTGTGCGTGTATCCGCGTGCCTGTGCGTGTATCAGCGTGCCTGTGCGTGTATCCGCGTGCCTGTGCGTGTATCCGCGTGTATCAGCGTGCCTGTGCGTGTATCCGCGTGCCTGTGCGTGTATCCGCGTGTATCAGCGTGCCTGTGCGTGTATCAGCGTGCCTGTGCATGTATCCGTGTGCCTGTGCATGTATCAGCGTGCCTGTGCGTGTATCAGTGTGCCTGTGCATGTATCAGCGTGCCTGTGCGTGTATCAGCGTGCCTGTGCATGTATCAGCGTGCCTGTGCGTGTATCAGTGTGCCTGTGCGTGTATCAGCGTGCCTGTGCGTGTATCAGTGTGCCTGTGCATGTATCAGCGTGCCTGTGCGTGTATCAGCGTGCCTGTGCATGTATCAGCGTGCCTGTGCGTGTATCAGTGTGCCTGTGCGTGTATCAGCGTGCCTGTGCGTGTATCAGTGTGCCTGTGCGTGTATCAGTGTGCCTGTGCGTGTATCAGTGTGCCTGTGCGTGTATCCGCGTGCCTGTGCGTGTATCCGCGTGCCTGTGCGTGTATCCGCGTGCCTGTGCGTGTATCAGCGTGCCTGTGCGTGTATCAGCGTGCCTGTGCGTGTATCAGCGTGTCTATTATATTGCTTAGCACGTTATTACATTGCTCTGTGTGTTATTATATCACTCAGCATGTTATTATATCGATCTGCATGTTATTTTATTACTCTGTGTATCATTATACGGCTCTGAATGTTATTATGTTATCGCTCTATGTCTTATTATATCGCTGTTATTATATTGCTCTGCTTATTATTATATATCTCGGCATGTTATTATATCGCTGTGTATTGCATTGCTTGGCCCCCTGAGCTTACACAATATGCTTGCCCTGTGTGACTTCCTAGTAAAGGGGTTAACATGAGTTACTGGATATTTCCAGCCCTATAACTTTCCAAATTCCTAGAAAGTAAGTGTGTTGCCATATGGCTGCGACACCCACTATGACTAATGTATATGCTAGGCGTCCCCATTACAGAGTCCCTCAGCGCTGACGTCCTGCCAAGGGCAAGATACATGTCACATTTTAAAAACAAGAGTGCCCCTCCCTATACTCCTCAACCCCCCCCCCCCCCACTGGGGACTAATCCTACCCAAAAAAAAAAAGAAAGGGGGAACTCCCTGGAATATTAAAATGCCTCCCACTGCTGCTGTCAGATGAGGCAGCACATAGAACTGCATCATTCACATCGTTCACTCGGGCACCATCCTGGGAGGTTTGGAGAGGGGTGGTTAACCCTGCTACTGCTTGGTGGGGGTGTTGATGGCTTGCGTTGCAGGCACCCATAGCCAGAAAGGTGTTAACTATCTGACTTAACCCCTTCTGAGTCATGGGAGCCAGTAATGTAATGCTTTCCAGGCCCCTCTGGCATGAATATATATATATATATATATATATATATATATATATATATATATATGAATATATATATATATATATATATATATATATGAATATATGAATATATATATATATATATATATTATATATGAATATATATATATATATATGAATATATATATATATATATATATATATATGAATATATATATATATGAATTACTATTATTATTCAAGTATTTAAACTTTATACTCATTACCATATATGTTTTGTCAGTCTGATGTAGCATTGGGCACGTGTGTCTGTCTGTCTGTCTGTGTATATATATATATATATATATATATATATATATATATATATATACACATATATACACACACGTAATGAAGGAGTTAATAATAGGGTATGCATGTTCCATTTCAGAAAGCTGCGCCCACCATGAGTCAATTGTACTGTAGTAAAATCGAGTCTGGGAAACATACACACGCGCTATATAAACCAGCTGTGGTATTGTTATTGCGTCTTTATCAGCTCCGGTTCTCACCTTTATCTTCACTGTCCCTTTATCTAAAATAAACAGAAGAGAGGAAAAGACATATGTTAGTGAAAATATGTATCGGAGGGACTCTGATGTATAGCGCTGTGTATATTGCAGGCGCTACATAATTACACACACACAAACGTAATATGATTTGGCATGAGAGTGCTGGACTTTGGAAGAGACCACAGTTGCAGTGAGTGTATATAACAGTATATGTTCGTGTGTGGGTTTCTGTGGGACTTGTGTCAGTGTAAATGTGAAGATCTGTGTATATATCAGTGTATCAATGGGTGTGAGTGTAAGAGTGTGTCAGAACGATATAATAACAAGCAGAGTAATATAGTAACATGCAGAGCAGTATAAAACATGCAGGGAAATATAACAACATGCAAAGCGATATAGTAACTAACATGCAGTGTGATATAATAACATGCAGAGCAGTATAATAACATGCAGAGCAGTATAATAACATGCAGAGCAGTATAATAACATGCAGTGCGATATAATAACATGCAGTGCGATATAATAACATGGCATTGCCGTATAATAACATGCAGTGCGATATAATAACATACATAGCAGTATAATAACATGCAGTGCGATATAATAACATGCAGTGCGATATAATAACATGCAGAGTGATATAATAACATGCAGAGCCGTATAATAACATGCAGAGCAGTATTAAAACATGCAGAGCGATATAATAACATGCAGAGCAGTATAATAACATGCAGAGCAGTATAATAACATGCAGAGCAGTATAATAACATGCAGAGCAGTATAATAACATGCAGAGCAGTATAATAACATGCAGAGCAGTATAATAACATGCAGAGCAGTATAATAACATGCAGAGCAGTATAATAACATGCAGAGCAGTATAATAACATGCAGTGCGATTTAATAACATGCAGAGCAGTATAATAACATGCAGAGCAGTATAATAACATGCAGAGCAGTATAATAACATGCAGTGCGATTTAATAACATGCAGAGCAGTATAATAACATGCAATAGATATAATAACATGCAGAGCGATATAATAACATGCAGAGCGATATAATAACATGCAGAGCAGTATAATAACATGCAGAGCAGTATAATAACATGCAGAGCGGTATAATAACATGCAGAGCGATATAATAACATGCAGAGCGATATAATAACATGTGGAACAATGCATTGCAGGCCACTCTGGCACTGAAGGGGTTACTGAACCCTGCATTTACTTACCAAACACTGACCCGTGGCCGTGGGCTACGGCTTCCCCCTTGACCACCAGCTGAAGCTGGACCTTGGTTTCTGTGGCCGCATTAAAGATGGTAACGCTGACCGCCTCCTCCACCCCTGAGCGGAACACGGACGGTGCCGCTATTAAGTAGCCCCTGGAAGACCCCCCAAAAAAGTCAGTTGGCACTAAATATTTGGTGTGAGACCGAGCTCAAAACTATAAGAGGGGCGCACAGCTACTCAATATTAATCTATAGACCGGGCACTCTGAATTGTAAGCTCCTCGGGGCAGGAACCTCTCTCGTATTGTCTCAGTTTGCCTTAACATATATGTCCACTTTTGTCATACAATGTAAGTGTCCTCCCTCCCACATTGTACAGCGCTGCGGCATATGTTGGCAAAGTACAAATAAAATATGATAATAAATAATAAACCTAGATTGTAAGCTCTTCAGGGCAGGCCCTCCCTTTGTCTTATGTGGTCATGTCTCTGTACGTTCTGTAAGTTCTCCTACTGCCTCTGTACGTTCTCCCTACCTACCAATTAGACTGTAAGCTCCTCGGAGCAGGGACTCCTCTTCCTTAATGTCTAAAGCACTTATTCCCATGATCTGTTATTTATATTATCTGTTATTTATTGGATTACCACATGTATTACTGCTGTGAAGCGCTATGTACACTAATGGCGCTATATAAATAAAGACATACAATACAATACAATGTGCTTGCTGCTCTTATCCCCCCACTGTTTGTACCTGGCATTGTACTATGGGCTATGTCAATAAAATGACACATGCATTACGTACAATGAGCTGCTGGCCCCCTGCGAATTGTTAACAGCAAAGACAGGCTGTAATTCATGGGCAAATCCTGTAATCCCTCTGCAAGTGTCTACACACATGGTCCAGAGCAGATGTCAAACAACATCTGTCTGCCCCCTTTTCAAACGGTTTCGCCAGCAAAGGGGTCATTTGCTTTTGTTTTCTTACACTGTGGTTAATAAACGCAGTGATACTGTCCCCAAGGGAAGGAGGAAAAACAAAAGATCTAATCCTTTTGGACTGTATGCAAGAAACGCTGTAGTTCAAGGGTGCTCAACTACAGTCCTTAGCCCCCCCCCCCCCAACAGGTCAGGTTTTCAGGATATCCTGCTTCAGCACAGAATACGCAATCAGTGGTGCAGTGGAAGACTGAGCCACTGATTGAACCACCTGTGCTGAAGTAGGCTCTTCAACTGAGCCACTTAATGAGCCACCTGTGCTAAAGCAAGCACTTCGACTGAGCCACCTGTTCTGACGCAGGGATATCCTGAAAACCTGTCCTGTCTTGAGGACTGGAGTTGAGCACCCCTGCCCTAATGCGTGTTGCACAGTTTTTGCTAACAGACCAATTTTGTCTGATTCCCACACAGAGCGCTCCGCACTTCTGCCCCGATTACCATTATTAGCCAGGACGCTGAATGTTCTCAGTTCAAAGCCAAGGTGAGCGCACGCAATAACCCCTCGGCGGCCCAAAGGGGGGAGAGCAGGGACGTACCCTGCACCGCTGATAGAATATTATTATACAGGAGCTTCACAGAGTCTGCACCTGGAACTGTTTGCACGGACTCTACGTTATCCACATCTACGCAGTGATCCCACTACAACGAAAACGGAGAGTACGGAGCACCACTGCTCATTCATTCACATACCCAAAGTACCAATATTTCCTTTAAATAATGAACCTGACCATAAAAAAAAAAAGTGTATTCATATTCTGCATATTCGAAATCTTAAATATATACGTATATCTTTATTTATATAGCGCCATCCAGGTACATAGCGCTTTACAATACAGGTGTCATAATATTACAATAATGGGAATAAGCGCTTCAGACATAGAACAATAGGAAAAGGAATCCCGGCCCCGAAGACCTTACAATCCAAGTGGGAAGTGGGGAGAAGTTACAGACACAGTAAGAGGGTGTTCTTGTAACTGCGCCTGCAAGGGCCAAGGTCAGTGCATATGAGACGTATAAGTACATAATAAAGTATATGGTCCGTCAGTCCATTATCTAACGTATTATCCGACGCCAGAGAGCACATTCCGCTGAACGCATTATCCGATGTCTAACGTATTATCCGACGCCAGAGAGCGCATTCCGCTGAACGCATTATCCGATGTCTAACGGATTATCCGACGCCAGAGAGCACATTCCGCTGAACGCATTATCCGATGTCTAACGGATTATCCGACGCCAGAGAGCACATTCTGCTGAACGCATTATCCGATGTCGAACGGATTATCCGACGCCAGAGAGCACATTCCGCTGAACGCATTATCCGATGTCTAACGTATTATCCGACGCCAGAGAGCACATTCCGCTGAACGCATTATCCGATGTCTAACGGATTATCCGACGCCAGAGAGCACATTCCGCTGAAAGCATTATCCGATGTCGAACGGATTATCCGACGCCAGAGAGCACATTCCGCTGAACGCATTATCCGATGTCTAACGGATTATCCGACGCCAGAGAACGCATTCCGCTGAACGCATTATCCGATGTCTAACGGATTATCCGACGCCAGAGAGCACATTCCGCTGAAAGCATTATCCGATGTCTAACGGATTATCCGACGCCAGAGAGCACATTCCGCTGGACGCATTATCCGATATCTAGTGGATTATCCGATGCTCACCGCCGCGGATTAACATTGAAGCCGCAATCCGACGGCGGCTTGCAGAAACGGATTCCGGCGGATAACCGGGGACCGCCTGTATATCTACAGTAAAGAAATGGAGAACGTCACTCAGAGACTTGTTGGTGAAAACACACGCAAAGAGGAGGGGGATTTACTAGTCACGTATCCACAGACAACAGTCTCAACGTTTCTATACCCAGAGTGGTCTTCTTCTGCAGGCAATTTATACCTACTACTATTATTTGTGACAGTGCACACACTGCGTTCATGTGTTCTCCCTCTCCCCTCTCTGTCTCCCTCTCCCCTCTCTGTCTCCCTCTCCCCTCTCTGTCTCCCTCTCCCCTCTCTGTCTCCCTCTCCCCTCTCTCCTCTCCCTCTCCCCTCTCTCCTCTCTGTCTCCCTCTCTCCTCTCTGTCTCCCTCTCTCCTCTCTGTCTCCCTCTCTCCTCTCTGTCTCCCCCTCTCCTCTCTGTCTCCCTCTCCTCTCTGTCTCCCTCTCCTCTCTGTCTCCCTCTCCTCTCTGTCTCCCTCTCCTCTCTCTCCCCCTGTCCTTCTCTTTCTCTGTTTTCTCTCTCTCCGTCCTCTCTTTCCCCATCTTTCTTTCCTTCTTTCTCACTCCCCAATCTCTCTCTTAGCAAAAACGTTTGTGCGCGTGTGATGTACAATTCTTTCACGCACATTTTCTCAAATTGAGACATGCACATTTCTTGTTTTAATCACAATTAACTCGGATAAATTAAACTAAAACAGAGGAATGAAAACATTCCTTAAAAGGGGAAAAATATATAATAATTATTTTCATGCAACATGTATTTTCATATTAATAATTTAAGATATAACATTAGTGTACTACATTTTTTATTTATTTTTCATATATATTATTGTGTGCTCATTTGCATGTCTTAGCAAAAAGGTGGCACTGTGTGCTCATTTGCATGTAATTTCCCAGAATCCCTTGCTGCAGTGGAAGCACTGTATGCTGGATGATAATGGTGAAAGGCAGGGTTGCAGACCTGTCTAAGACATGCAAATGAGCATACAGGAATATTTCCATTTGATATATATAACTTTTTTTCAGGAGGAACATAGTTCCTGTACCTTTTTTCATAGACCACGCATACAGGAATATTTCCATTTGATATATATAACTTTTTTTCAGGAGGAACATAGTTCCTGTACCTTTTTTCATAGACCACGCAGTAAACGTTATAGCATTATTGTGCTAATCAGAAGGGGGAAAAAATAATATGTTTTATAAAACAATTACAATGTAATTATTATTATTTATAAAAAATAACAACATAGATTCAAAACTATTTTGAAATGTGAATTTAATGTGTATATTACTGGTCATGTCCATGAACAATTTCCCCCCTGGTCCCATCCACACATTTATGGAAAAAAGCGCTGTATGTATACAGTACCAGTATATGTAGGGTTGCCAGACGGCTTCTCCAAAAATACTGAACACAATGGTGAAAGGTGCGAGGTGCTCGAGACACACACACACACCGCTCCATGCAGTTTCCTCCTCTCCTTGGCCCCACAACCAGACTCCTGACACCTCCTCCTGATTGGATGCTGCTGAGTGATGGAGGAAATTGCCCAGCCCCCTAGCAACTGCCCTGCTCGGGGAAATCCCGCGTCTCCCCAAGCCGATCAGGTCACTATGCCCACAGAGGTAATACCGGACACATACATGACCAGTATTACCTCTCATTTTTTTTTTATTGGACAGTGTTCAAATACAGGACAGTCCGGTTCAATACTGGAAACCTCATGGTATAAATTGTTCTAAAATGAGATTCAGAGCGCGTTACCCCCCTTTGTACAGCGGGTGTAGAATGTCTTGAAATCACGCACAGTACCACTACTTTTTGGAAGGCATTTCCACCGCTGCATTTAAGGGCTTATGAATGGGCAGGAAAGGTTTGCCCCGATGCAGGGTGCCGTTTCCTGCATTGGGGTACGTCAAAAGTAAGACGTTTGCAAATGAAATTTCAAAGCTGTAACGCACATGATTAAGGCGCCAACGTATTTGGCGGTGTAGTACAATGGGGAATGAATAACAATAGCATTTAAATAATAGAGTGTAAGCTCTTCGGGGCAGGGACTCCTTTGCCCAATGTTTACTTTATGTATGCGCTTATTCCCATTATGTCACGCATGTTAACGCATTACAGCCGTATGTTGCATGATGGCGCTACATAAAGATATACATAAAAATACCGTGCAGATATTACCCCACGTTCTCACATACTGGGAGGCTATTACCCGAGAATGACCTCTTACATCAGGGGTGGGAAACTCCAGTCCTCCAGGCCCACCAACAGGTCAGGTTTTCAGGATATCCCTGCTTCAGTACAGGTGGCTCAGTTGAAGAGCCTGCTTAAGCACAGGTGGCTTTGACTGAGCCACCTGTGCTGAAGCAGGGATATCCTGAAAACCTGACCTGTTGGCAGCGCTTGAGGACTGGAGTTGCCCACCCCGGTCTCACAGCCTGCCAGGTTGAGTTGCTTGATATCACTTGGCCGTCAGTGGAATGTTCAGAGCACAGACTTTAATAGCAGCCGAAGCATAGGAGACATATTTCACTGTACATATAAATCAAATAATGCCTGTCTCAATGTTAGCTCAGACGCAAGGTTTTCATCGCACAGTGAATGGTAACACCACGCCTGCTGTGTAAGTATAGGATATATATATATATATATAAAAGGATGGCCTGAGGGGGATTTCTCCGGAGTCAGATTCTGGCTCATTTAAATGATAACAATCACATTTCAAAGAGATCTCAATAAAAGGTAAATTTGTTTCAGAGACAAATATCTGATGAATGCGTCTGAAAAATGGTTTAGAACCGGTTATGATTTTTGCAGTTAGACGGCAGCTTCCCCCCTTAGGGGGGGCGGGGGTGTGTGTGTGTGTGTGTGTGTGTGTGTGTGTGTGTGTGTGTGTGTGTGTGTGTGTGTGTGTGTGTGTGTGTGTGTGTGTGTGTGTGTGTGTGTGTGTGTGTGTGTGTGTGTGTGTGTGTGTGTGTATATATATATTTTTTTTATATGCAGAATTAAACTTTAACACCTTCTCTAACAGAGAGGCCTCCAATGCAGTGCAAGTACATTCATAAACACACACGTATATATATATATATATTAAAGAAAATACTTGTTGAAAGGTTTTGATTCAAGAAGGTTATCATGGAAAAACTGTGGAATTTACGTAATTATCATTGGGGTTCACAAACGTTTTATCGCCACTATATGTGTGTGTCTAATTGAGTGTGTGCATATGTTTATATACATACATACATACACACACACACACACACAAACATATGCACACACTCAAATAGACACACACATATAGTGGCGATAAAACGTTTGTGAACCCCAATGATAATTACGTAAATTCCACAGTTTTTCCATGATAACCTTCTGGAATCAAAACCTTTCAACAAGTATTTTCTTAAATATGAAATAGGGATTATATTCACCAATTACATGTCTTTATAAACAAAATGATGTATGGATTAGACAAACAAGGAGTAATTAAGAGTCAGGGTATGTGCAAAAGTAATTGAAACCCTGGTTTTATGAGCTAAATTAAAGGGGATAATTAGAATAAGGTGTTTAAATAATTAGGCCGCGTCCATGTTGTGTGCTTGCGGGCGGAGGCGCGCTTCCGCTCGGCACTGAGCCCCTACAGCCGCAATGAGAGCGGCTTTAGTAGGGGCTCGCCTACGCTTCCGCGCGCACTTGCAGAAGCGTAGGTCTTAGGGAAATTTTTAATTTCCCCGCTTGCCGGAGCGCAGGGCCGGTCACGTGAGCGGTTCACCCAATGAGGGCGAACCACCTCCGTGACATCACTGGCCCGCCCGCCGACACGCCCCCGGACGGCGCGCTGTCTAAGGCCAGGAAAAGCACCCGCTTTCCCTGAGCCTCAGCGCGCCTCCGCACGCCAGCAGGAACCCTGGCCGAGGCCTTAGGTAAATCATCAGGGGTGAGTTTTGGAAGTCCCACCCTATATAAAGATCAGAAACTTTGTGAGTTTGGTCTTCACCATACAGGTGTGTGGAAACACGTCATGCCACGATCAAAATAAATCTCTGAGGACCTCAGAAAATCAGTTATTGATGCTCATTAGTCTAGAAAGGGTTACAAAAACCATTTCTAAGGATTTGGGGCTCCCCCAATCCAATGTCAGACAGATAGTCTACCAATGGAGAAAGTTCAAGACCAGTCACTCTACCCAGGAATGGTCGTCCTACCAAAATCTCTCAAAGATCAAACTGGCAAATCATCCAGGAAGTCACAAAGAACCCCCGAGTAACATCCAAGGATCTGCAGGCCACTCTCGCCTTGGCTAATGTGAGTGTTCATGACTCAACGATCAGAAAAAGACTGAACAAGAATGGTGTTCATGGAAGGATTGGCATGAGGAAACCACTGCTCTCTAAAAAGAACATTGCTGCCCGTCTGAAGTTCGCCAAAGAGCACATGGATGATCCACAACAATTCTGGAACAGTATTCTCTGGGCAGACAAATAAAAGGTAGAACTTTTTGGCCTCAATGAGAAACGTTATGTTTGGGGAAAATCAAACACTGCGTTCAAACAGAAGAACCTCATCCCAACCGTCAAGCATGGTGGTGGGAGTGTGATCGTTTGGGGCTGCTTTGATGCCTCAGAACCTGGACGAATTGCCATCATTGACATAACCATGAATTCTGCATTGTATCAGAAGATTCTAGATGAGAATGTCAGGCCATCCATCCGTGAGCTGAAGCTGAACCGAAAGTGGGTCATGCAGCAAGACTGTGATCCTAAACATACAAGCAGATATACAAAAGAAGAAATTCAGCGCTTTAGAATGGCCTAATCAAAGTCCGGACCTAAAACCCATCGAAATGTTGTGACAGGACCTGAAGCGAGTTTAAGTAGTTATGTAAGGAGGAATGGACCAAAACTCCTCAAATCCGATGTGAGAGACTGGCCAGCAGTTATAGGAAACACTTAGTTGAAGTCATTGCTGCTCAACGGGGCGCCACCAGGTACTGAATCTAAAGGTTCACATACTTTCACACATGGATATTGAATGTTGAATCATTTGTGGATAAATAAATGTAGAAAAAGTATGTATTTGTAACATTTGTATGATCAGGTTATCTTTATCTATTATTAGGACTTCGATTAAGATTTAATAACATTTTAGGTTTGAAATAGGATTTTCACATAAGGTCAGGTCCCCGCTGGCTACTGCAACGCCCGTTGTGGGGGATGCTGCAGGGACTAGAGCGCAGCGAGGGAGGACCGACGCGCTACGCCGATAGAAACTTCTGCTCTCAAGAAAATTGAGATCAGGAGTCGCGACGGAGCGCTAGGCCACGCCAATGAGGGCAAACCTGCCGGGTGATGTCATAGCTGCGCCCCCGTCACGCCCCCCCCCCCTTTGTTTCCCACTGCAGCTCTCTGCAGACCGGAGGACTCGGTTGCACGCGCCGCCAGCCTCGCAGGCAGCGGGGCCGCAGCCTAAGGGGTTTACAAACTTTCTCGCCGCTGTTGTATGCATGTATGTATGTGTAGCCCTGGTGTCCAGCGGCTCCTGGAGACACCCCTCCTTTGGAGCAGCGCGGTCGTGGGTGCCGCCATTACCAGCGACGGACCCGACGGCTGCTTCCAAGGGTGGGGGCCGGAGCAGGGAGCAGCGCGTCTTTTCCTGTATGCGGCCGGTTGCCGGGGACGCGATCGGGCCGTTGCTACGGCTGCGGTCGCGTCGCTAGGGTCCCGGCGGCTCGCGGAGCAGGGCGCCGCCATTGCGAGGTGCGTTGCGCATGCGCAGGGGCTAGGAGCGCCGGGAGGCCCACAGATAGCTTGCGCATGCGCAGATAGGAGCCCGCGAAACCCTAGCCTACCAGAGAAGGCTCTGAGCAGGGACTACGAGTCCCATGACCCTATGCA